>NW_027192898.1:0-278000 GCF_949987515.2 Delphinus delphis | reverse complement strand
GCAAAAATCTCAAAAGACGTGCATATTTCAAAACGACAATTTAAAGAGGCATATTTTATGCACATTTTGTATTCTTTCTTTTTCTCTCTTTTTTCTGTTAAAAAAAGGGCAAGGAAACATGCTCAACATCAGGAATTAATAAAGCCACGCAAATCCAGTCTACAAAAACGTTCACCTCACAGCCGTCAGAATGATCACCAGTGAAAAAGTCTACAACTTATAAATGGTGAAGGGGCTTTAGAGAACTCTGTACCCTCTAGCTGCTGGTGGGATGTCACCTGGTAACAGACAGTACTGAAAACAGAATGGAGGTGTGTTTAAAGGTAAAAATTGAGCTACCATGTGATCCGGTAGGATCACTGATGGGCCTATCACCTGAGTAGACCAGAATCAAAGAGACACAGGCTGGCAATCCTGCACTGCAGCAACATGTACCATAGCCAAGACTTGGAGGAAACCAAAATGTCCATCAACAGAAAAATGCACCAAGAAGAAGTGGTCCATGTACACAATGGAATATTAGCCATGGAAAAGCATGGAACAATGCTGTTGGCACCACCATAGAAGGATCTAGAGATAATCACCCTACCTGAAGTAAGAAAGAAAACGAAAGACAGATATCCTATTACATCATTATAGGTGTTACCTAAAAATTGATACCCATGAAATAATTTCCAAGAGAAGGACACTCATAGATTCAGAAAACCAAACTATGTTTAACCAAATGGAAAGGTGTAAGGAATGTATGAATTAGGATATGGGGGTTAACAGACATGTAGTAATACATATGAAATATATAATCACAAAATACCTATAGAATGCTAAAAGAGGTATACTCAACACTCTGTAATAACCTACACGGGAAAGGATCCAAAGTTGAATAGATCAATACATTGATATAATGAACCAGATTCCGTACACCTAGACAAAACACAGTATTTTTATCCAATTAGCTGTAGTAATAAATAAAAATTAAATGTAAAAAACAAACAAGAAGTAAGGAGACATAAGCTCTTGGGAGTTTGCCGTGGCACATTCTGCTCTAATTTGCAGCTTACAAACACGATTTCCAGGAACCCTCTGTTGCCCAAAAACCCAGAGTTGGAAATGTAGAAATGCTGCCGCCTTGTGGCCGTTTCCCACAAGAGCGGCTTTAAAACCACAGCTAACGGTCACTTAACATTCACAAGGACTCAGGACAGTAAAGGACAACTGCCCTCAAAAATTCACAACTGGCAAAATTTTCAAGGAGATAGTATGAAGAGGTAAATTTTACTCATTATTTTTCTAAAAACAAGGAAAATGGATAAAATCTCAACAACATAAATTTTTAAACTCATGCAAATCTAGCCTACAAAAAGATTTCAACACACACACGTCAACTACCATCAGCCAAAGGTCTACAAACAATAAATGCTGAAGGGGTTTTAGAGAACTGTGTACCCTCTAGCTGCTGCTGAGATGTAAAGTGGTAAGAGCCAATAGTGAGAACAGAAAGGAGCTGTGTTTAAAAGTAAAAATTGAGCCAGCATTCCATTCAGCAGGTCAACCGCTGAACCTCTCACCTGAAAATACCAGAGTCGAGAAGGCACAGGCTGCAACAGCTTCACTGCAGGATTTTTCACAATAGCCAAGACACGGAAGCAACCAAAGTGTCCATCAATGGATGAATGGATAAAGAAGAAGTGGTCCATGTACATAATGGAATATTAGCCATGGAAAACAGTGAAACACTGCTCGTTGAGGTACCATTTATGAGCCTAGATATAATCTCAGCTCATGCCATAAGTCAGAAAGAAAAAGACATATAGTATGATATCACTTAAAGGCGTTATCTAACAACTGACAAAAATGACAGCATTTTCACAGAGAAAGAAACTCACAGACTTAGAAAACAAACTATGCTTATGTAAATGGAAAGGTGGGTGGTATGGAAAATTAAGATTAGGCTTACCATATGTGTACAAATACCTACTAAATACATTTATCAAAGAGACCGACCATATAGCAAGGGAGGTCAATGGAGCACTCTGCAATAATTTACATGGGAAGAGTATCTGTACATGAATATATTACATTGTGTGTGTGTGTGTGTGTGTGTGTGTGTGTATATATATATATATATATATATATGTAATGTACAAATGAACCAGACTGTATACACCTAGGACAAACAATATTCTAAATATTACCTCGATTTAAAAAGACTAAAAAATCGAACAAGAAATAATGGAATATTAACTTACGGGTTTTCTTCCTAGCACATTCCATTCTAACTTACAACCTGGGAACACAACTGCCAGAAATGTTGTGCTGCCCTAGAAACCACTTTTGGGAACGGAGAAATGCTGCCGCCTTGTGGCCGTTTCCCCCAACAGCACCTTTAAAGCCAGTAGTAGTGGTCACTAAGTATTCACACTCATTACAAGCCTGTAAATGTCACCTGTTCTCAAAAAATTCCTGGGGTCAAAAATCGACGAAAAATTCAAAACAGGGCAGCCTTCCCAGAAGACCACTTCAAGTGGTTTATTGTACTCACAGTTTTTTTCTGTTTTTGTGTAACAGAAAGAAAACAAAGCATGGAAAAATGCTGAACATTAGGAATTATTAAAGACATGCAAATCCAAATGACAAAAACCTATCAGCTCAAACCAGTCATAATGGCCATCAGCAAAAATTCTGCAAACAATAAATGCTGAAGGGGTTGTGGAGAAATGTGCACCCTCGTTTCTCAGTGGGACATGGTAAGAACCAGTAATGAAACCACAAAGGAGGTGCCTTGATAAGGTAAATATTGAGCTACCATTCAATCAAGCATACCCACTGCTGGGCCTATCACCTGAGAGGATGAGAATCCAAAAGACACAGGGTGGCAATCCTGCACTCCAGCAATATTTACCACAGCCAACACTTGGAAGCAACAAAAATGTCTGTCAACAGAGGAAGGCACAAAGAAGAAGTGGTCCATGTACACAATGGAATATTACTCCAAAAATATATATATAATTTCAATTTAGAAACCAAACGTAAGTAAGGAGACATCAGCTTTTGGGGGTTTGTCCGGGCACATTCCTCTCTAATATACAACCGAGGAACACCACTGGCAGGAAGGACTCTTTCCGTAATTCTCAGAATGGGGAAAGGAGAAATGCTGCCACCCAATGGGCGATACCTGCAACAGCAGCTTTAAAACCTGTGCTAATGGTCACTTCACATGCACAAGTACTGGAGGGCTGTAAATGAAACCTGCCCTCAGAATGTCTTCAGGGAGGTAATGGCCAAAATATTTCAAAATGTGACACATACTTCAAGAAAACCATTTGAAGAGGTAAGCGCTACTCACAGCTTGAAAAAAAGAGGACGTGCCTGAAAGTTCAATTTCAAGGGATTATGAGATGCATGCAAATCCAACCTCAAAGAGGTGTCAGCTCACACCTGTCAGAATAAACATCAGCAGAAAAACTACAAACAATAAATGCTGAAAGGGTTGTGGACAAGGGCATACCCTCAAATTTAAGTGGAACATAACCTGGTAATAGCCACTAATGAGAACAGAATGGAGACGCCTTTACAAGGTAAACATTTTGCTACCATATGATCCAACAGGCCCTCTCCTGGGCCTATAACCGAAGAAGACATAGTTGAAAGACACAGGCAGGCAAATGTGCATTTCAGCAGTGTTACAATAACCAAGACATGGAAGCAACCCAAAAGTCCATCAACAGGTGAGTGGACAAAGAAAAACTGGTCCACGTACAGACCGAATATTAGCCAAGGAAAAAAATGACACAATGCCATTTGCATCACCATAGATGAGTCTAGAAGTAATCACGCAACTTGTAGTAAGTCAGAAAGCGAAAGACACGTATCCTGTGATATCACTTATAGGTGTTACCTAAAAATTGATACCAGTGAAGATATTTCCACAGAGAAAGGCAATCACAGATTCATTAAACAAACTTATGGTTCACCAATGGAAAGGTGTGAGGATTGGATACATTAGGATGTCAGAGTTAACAGAGATATACAAACACAGGTGAAGTATATAATCACCAAAGACCTACGGAATAGCAAGAGAAGACTACTCAACATTGTGTCATAACCTAAAATGGGAAAAGGATCCAAAGAAGAAAAGAGATATGTATATGTGGAAAACAACCACATCTTGCACACCTAAAACAAGCAAAACATTGTAATCACACTTGCTGTGATAAACAATGAAAATTAAATTTAAAAAAAGAACAATATTTAGTGAGATATAAACATAAGGGGCTTTTTCCTGGCCCATTGCATTCTAATTTGCAACCTAGAACAGGACTTCCATTGAGGCTCTGTTTCCCTAGTAACCAGATTTGGTTAACGAGAACTGCTGCCGCCTTGTGGCCGTTTCACACAACAGCAGCTCTAACTGCAGCTGTAATGGTTACTTGATAGTCAAAATAATTGCAGGCCTGTAAATGACACCTGTCCTCAAAACAATCCTTTGGTCGTAAATCGAGCAAAAATCTCAAAAGACATCCATATTTCAAAACGACAATTTCAAGAGGCATATTTTATGCACATTTTATATTCTGTCTCTTTATTTGTCGTTATAGAAAAAGACATGGAAAAACGCTCAACGTCAGGAATTCATAAAGCCATGCAAATCCAGTCTAGAAACACGTTCACCTCACAGCCGTCAGAAGGATCATCAGCAAAAAAGTCTACATAGTATAAATGCTGAAGGGGTTTTAGAGAACTGTGTACCCTCTAGCTGCTGATGGGATGTAACCTGGTAACAGCCAGTACAGAGAACAAAATGGAGGTGTGTTTAAAGGTAAACCTTGAGCTAGTATGTGATCTCGTAGGCCCACTGATGGGCCTATCCACTGAGTAGACCTGAATCAAAAAGACACAGGCTGGCAATCCTTCACTGCAGCAACATATACCATAGCCAAGAGCTGGAAGAAACCAAAATGTCCATCAACAGAAAAATGCACCAAGAAGAAGTGGTCCATGTACACAATGGAATATTAGCCATGAAAAAGCATGGAACAATGCCATTGGCACCACCATAGAAGGATCTAGAGATAATCACCCTACCTGAAGTAAGAAAGAAAACGAAAGACAGATATCCTATTACATCACTTATAGGTGTTACCTAAAAATTGATACCCATGAAATAATTTCCAAGAGAAGGACACTCATAGACTCAGAAAACCAAATTATGTTTAACCAAATGGAAAGGTGTAAGGAATGTATGAATTAGGATATGGGGGTTAACAGACATGTAGTAATACATATGAAATATATAATCACAAAATACCTATGGAATGCTAAAAGAGGTGTACTCAACACTCTGTAATAACCTACATGGGAAAGGATCCAAAGTTGAATAGATCAATACATTGATATAATGAACCAGATTCCATACACCTAGAGAAAACACAGTATTTTTATCCAATTTGCTGTGATAATAAATAAAAATTAAATGTAAAAAACAAACAAGAAGTAAGGAGACATAAGCTCTTGGGAGTTTGCCGTGGCACATTCTGCTCTAATTTGCAGCTTACAAACACGATTTCCAGGAACCCTCTGTTGCCCAAAAACCCAGAGTTGGAAATGTAGAAATGCTGCCGCCTTGTGGCCGTTTCCCACAAGAGCGGCTTTAAAACCACAGCTAACGGTCACTTAACATTCACAAGGACTCAGGACAGTAAAGGACAACTGCCCTCAAAAATTCACAACTGGCAAAATTTTCAAGGAGATAGTATGAAGAGGTAAATTTTACTCATTATTTTTCTAAAAACAAGGAAAATGGATAAAAGCTCAACAACATAAATTTTTAAACTCATGCAAATCTAGCCTACAAAAAGATTTCAACACACACACGTCAACTACCATCAGCCAAAGGTCTACAAACAATAAATGCTGAAGGGGTTTTAGAGAACTGTGTACCCTCTAGCTGCTGCTGAGATGTAAAGTGGTAAGAGCCAGTAGTGAGAACAGAAAGGAGCTGTGTTTAAAAGTAAAAATTGAGCCAGCATTCCATTCAGCAGGTCAACCGCTGAACCTCTCACCTGAAAATACCAGAGTCGAGAAAGCACAGGCTGCAACAGCTTCACTGCAGGATTTTTCACAATAGCCAAGACACGGAAGCAACCAACATGTCCATCAATGGATGAATGGATAAAGAAGAAGTGGGCCATGTACATAATGGAATATTAGCCATGGAAAACAGTGAAACACTGCTCGTTGAGGCACCATTTATGAGCCTAGATATAATCTCAGAACATGCCGTAGGTCAGAAAGAAAAAGACATATAGTATGATATCACTTATAGGCGTTATCTAACTACTGACAAATATGATAGCATTTTCCCAGAGAAAGAAACTCACAGACTTAGAAAAGAAACTATGCTTATGTAAATGGAAAGGTGGGTGGTATGGAAAATTAAGATTAGGGTTACCATATGTGTACAAATACCTACTAAATACATTTATCAAAGAGACCGACCATATAGCAAGGGAGGTCAATGGAGCACTCTGCAATAATTTACATGGGAAGAGTATCTGCACATGAATATATTACATATGTGTGTGTGTGTGTGTGTGTGTATATATATATATATATATATATATATATATATGTAATGTACAAATGAACCAGATTGTATACACCTAGGACAAACAATATTCTAAATATTACCTCGATTTAAAAAGACTAAAATATCGAACAAGAAATAATGGAATATTAACTTACGGGTCTTTTTCCTAGCACATTCCATTCTAATTTACAACCTGGGAACACAACTGCCAGAAATGTTGTGCTGCCCTAGAAACCACTTTTGGGAACGGAGAAATGCTGCCGCCTTGTGGCCGTTTCCCCCAACAGCACCTTTAAAGCCAGTAGTAGTGGTCACTAAATATTCACACTCATTACAAGCCTGTAAATATCACCTGTTCTCAAAAAATTCCTGGGGTCAAAAATCGACGAAAAATTCAAAACAGGGCAGCCTTCCCAGAAGACCACTTCAAGTGGTTTATTGTACTCACAGTTTTTTTCTGTTTTTGTGTAACAGAGAGAAAACAAAGCATGGAAAAATGCTGAACATTAGGAATTATTAAAGACATGCAAATCCAAATGACAAAAACCTATCAGCTCACACCAGTCATAATGGCCATCAGCAAAAATTCTGCAAACAATAAATGCTGAAGGGGTTGTGGAGAAATGTGCACCCTCGTTTCTCAGTGGGACATGGTAAGAACCAGTAATGAAACCACAAAGGAGGTGCCTTGATAAGGTAAATATTGAGCTACCATTCAATCAAGCATACCCACTGCTGGGCCTATCACCTGAGAGGATGAGAATCCAAAAGACACAGGGTGGCAATCCTGCACTCCAGCAATATTTACCACAGCCAACACTTGGAAGCAACAAAAATGTCTGTCAACAGAGGAAGGCACAAAGAAGAAGTGGTCCATGTACACAATGGAATATTATTCCAATAAAGAAAATATATAATTTCAATTTAGAAACCAAACGTAAGTAAGGAGACATCAGCTTTTGGGGGTTTGTCCGGGCATATTCCTCTCTAATATACAACTGATGAACACAACTGGCAGGAAGGACTCTTTCCGTAATTCCCAGAATGGGGAAAGGAGAAATGCTGCCGCCCAATGGCCGATACCTGCAACAGCAGGTTTAAAACCTGTGCTAATGGTCACTTCATATGCACAAGTACTGGAGGGCTGTAAATGAAACCTGCCCTCAGAATATCTTCAGGGAGGTAATGGCCAAAATATTTCAAAATGTGACACATACTTCAAGAAAACCATTTGAAGAGGTAAGCGCTACTCACAGCTTGAAAAAAAGAGGACGTGCCTGAAAGTTCAATTTCAAGGGATTATGAGATGCATGCAAATCCAACCTCAAAGAGGTGTCAGCTCACACCTGTCAGAATAAACATCAGCAGAAAAACTACAAACAATAAATGCTGAAAGGGTTGTGGACAAGGGCATACCCTCAAATTTAAGTGGAACATAACCTGGTAATAGCCACTAATGAGAACAGAATGGAGACGCCTTTACAAGGTAAATATTTTGCTACCATATGATCCAGCAGGCCCTCTCCTGTGCCTATAACCGAAGAAGACATAGTTGAAAGACACAGGCAGGCAAATGTGCATTTCAGCAGTGTTACAATAACCAAGACATGGAAGCAACCCAAAAGTCCATCAACAGGTGAGTGGACAAAGAAAAACTGGTCCACGTACAGATGGAATATTAGCCAAGGAAAAAATTGACACAATGCCATTTGCATCACCACAGATGAGACTAGAAGTAATCACGCAACTTGTAGTAAGTCAGAAAGGGAAAGACACGTATCCTGTGATATCACTTATAGGTGTTACCTAAAAATTGATACCAGTGAAGATATTTCCACAGAGAAAGGCAATCACAGATTCATTAAACAAACTTATGGTTCACCAATGGAAAGGTGTGAGGATTGGATACATTAGGATGTCAGAGTTAACAGAGATATACAAACACAGGTGAAGTATATAATCACCAAAGACCTACAGAATACCAAGAGAAGACTACTCAACATTGTGTCATAACCTAAAATGGGAAAAGGATCCAAAGAAGAAAAGAGATATGTATATGTGGAAAACAACCACATCTTGCACACCTAAAACAAGCAAAACATTGTAATCACACTTGCTGTGATAAACAATGAAAATTAAATTTAAAAAAAGAACAATATTTAGTGAGATATAAACATAAGGGGCTTTTTCCTGGCCCATTGCATTCTAATTTGCAACCTAGAACAGGACTTCCATTGAGGCTCTGTTTCCCTAGTAACCAGATTTGGTTAACGAGAACTGCTGCCGCCTTGTGGCCGTTTCACACAACAGCAGCTCTAACTGCAGCTGTAATGGTTACTTGACAGTCAAAATAATTGCAGGCTTGTAAATGACACCTGTCCTCAAAACAATCCTTCGGTCATAAATCGAGCAAAAATCTCAAAAGACATCCATATTTCAAAACGACAATTTCAAGAGGCATATTTTATGCACATTTTATATTCTGTCTCTTTATTTGTTGTTATAGAAAAAGACATGGAAAAACGCTCAACGTCAGGAATTCATAAAGCCATGCAAATCCAGTCTAGAAACACATTCACTTCACGGCCGTCAGAAGGATCATCAGCAAAGAAGTCTACATAGTATAAATGCTGAAGGGGTTTTAGAGAACTGTGTACCCTCTAGCTGCTGATGGGATGTAACCTGGTAACAGCCAGTACAGAGAACAAAATGGAGGTGTGTTTAAAGGTAAAACTTGAGCTACTCTGTGATCTGCTAGGCCCACTGATGGGCCTATCCGCTGAGTAGACCTGAATCAAAAAGACACAGGCTGGCAATCCTTCACTGTAGCAACATGTACCATAGCCAAGAGCTGGAAGAAACCAAAATGCCCATCAACAGAAAAACGCACCAAGAAGAAGTGGTCCATGTACACAATGGAATATTAGGCTTGGAGAGTCAGGGCCTTTAACCTCCTGTTTGGCCCACTTTGCAATTTCTGCGTAAGATGAACAGAAATAGGGAGAACCAATGAGAGACTAGCTGGAGGTGTCTGCATGGGCAAATTTAACTCCCACCAGGAAGAGGAATTAACCAAAGGCTCAGCGTGCCGTGCCGGAACCACACTAGGGCCTGAGGCAATCCAGCGGTGTTGCGGCCAGCTAACCAGAAAGCGAGTTGAAGAAAGGAGCTCAGGGGTACTGTCATTCACAAACCTGCAGAGTTATAAATGACAGCTATCGTCCAAAAATATATTGAAGTAAGGCTGCCAAGAGGACTTGAAAGCGGGGCAGAATTGCAGGAAACCGATTTCAGGAGGTAGACTGGAATTGCATGTAAAGCATAGGAAAAGAGGCAGAAGTCCACAATGATGCACTTGGCCAAAAAGGGCGTATGCGTTTTTTCCTGAATATATTCAGGAAAAAACGCATACGCCCTTTCTGGCCAACCAAGCAGGCATGCAAAGGAAATCTGCACTACAATGAAGTCTCACTTCCCCCCGGTCAAAAGGGCCATCTGAAAAAAGTGTACAATCCAGAAAGGCAGGACACAACATGGAGAACTGGGAGCCTTGTTATGCTGACGGGCGGGATGTAAATTGCCAACAGTCACTCTGGAGATGTGTATGGTGTTTCCTGAAACATCTACAAAACAAAGCAACACAGCCTAGGGCACTTCCACTTATGGTTCTATGGCTTATGGAAATTAAAATGAAAAAGACACAGCCACCCCAAAGTTTGGGACGGCTCTGTTTACAAGAACCTCGTTTACGGTACCAGTTCAATATCACAGAAAGCGAAAAATGGATAAAGAAGTTGTGGTACTTACGTACAATGCAATATCACTCAGCTATGAAATCTATGTCATCAGGCCCGTAGCAGCATAATGAGTGGATTCAGGTACGATGATTCTAAGTGAAATAAGTCACACAGAAAAAGAAACATCATAAGATATCATTGCTACACGGAACGTAAACGTGGCTACATAGGAACTGAATTACAAAACAGAACAGGGTCTCAAATGTAGAAAAGCAACTTATGCTTGCTTAAGGGGAAAGGTGAGTTGGGGTGCTGCATAAAACCAGAGATTGAAATTAGCACAGATACCGTTCCATAAGCCAAATATGTAATAGACAAGAGCTACTCCTTGCTCAACGAAGTGGACACAACACCCCATATTAAACGCCTAAGAATATACCTGACTAGTAAGAATCTTAAAACCTATGGCTTTCTATGTCTCCAAAAGAGAATCAAGCATGTGTACAGCGGCATAAACGCAGCAGTGATAGGATTGGTGAGGTTCGGTGAGCAAATGCAGACCCTTTGAAGTCATATTGCATGGTACCCATTCCATGGGTCTCAACTCTCCAGGGTTAAGGGATTCTTCCCTCAGCTAAAACATGCATGTGGAACCCAGAGTATGATCCACCATGTGATCAGGAAACGTGTTCAAATGTGTCTCAGTTTTCATCCCCTGGTACTCGGGTGCAACATTCCAGACGCTTTACTAACACTCTCCCCACTTGGAGAGTCAGTGCCTTTAACCTTCTGTTTGGCCCAATTTGCAATTTCTGTGTAAGATGAACAGGATTAGGGAGAACCAATGAGAGACTAGCTGGAGGTGTCTGGACGGGCAAATTTAACTCTCATTTCCCACCAGGAAGAGGAATTAAACAAAGGCTAGGCATGCCGTGCCGAAACCACACTAGGGCCTGAAGCAATCCAGCGGTGTTGCGGCCAGCTCACAAGAAAGCGAGTTAAAGAAAGGAGCTCAGGGGCACTGTCATTCATAAACCTGCAGAGTTATAAATGACAGCTATCGTCCAAAAATATATTGAAGTAAGGCTGCCAAGAGGACTTGAAAGCAGGGCAGAATTGCAGGAAACCAATTTCAGGAGGTAGACTGGAATTGCATGTAAAGCATAGGAAAAGAGGCAGAACGACCACAATGACGCACTTGGGCAAAAAGGGCGTATGCGTTTTTTCCTGAATATATTCAGGAAAAAACGCATACGCCCTTTTTGGCCAACCAAGCAAGCTTGCAAAGGAAATCTACACTACAATGAAGTCTCACTGCCCCCCGGTCAAAAGGGCCATCTGTAAAAATTGTAAAATCCAGAAAGGCAGGACAGGCCATGGAGAACTGGGAGCCTTGTTATGTTGATGGGAAGGATGTAAAATGCCAACAGACACTCGGGAGAAGTGTATGGTGTTTCCTGAAACATCTAAAAAACAAAGCAACAGAGCCTAGGGCACTTCCACTTATGGTCCTATAGCTTAGGGAAATTAAAATCAAAAAGACACAGCCACCCCAAAGTTTGGGACGGCTCTGTTTACAAGAACCTCGTTTACGGTACAAGTTCAATATCACAGAAAGCGAAAAATGGATAAAGAAGTTGTGGTACTTACGTACAATGCAATATGACTCAGCAATGAAATCTATGTCATCAGGCCCGTAGCAGCATAATGAGTGGATTCAGGTACGATGATTCTAAGTGAAATAAGTCACACAGAAAAAGAAATATCATAAGATATCACTACTACACGGAATATAACTTGGCTACACAGGAACTGAATTACAAAACAGAACAGGGTCTCAAATGTAGAAAACCAACTTATGCTTGCTTAAGGGGAAAGGTGAGTTGGGGTGCTGCATAAAACCAGAGATTGAGATTAGCACAGATACCGTTCCATAAGCCAAATATGTAATAGACAAGAGCTACTCCTTGCTCAACGAAGTGGACACAACACCCCATATTAAAGGCCTAAGAATATACCTGACTAGTAAGAATCTTGAAACCTATGGATTTTTATGTCTCCGAAAGAGAATCAAGCATGTGTACAACGGCATAAATGCAGCAGTGATAGGATTGGTGAGGTTCGGTGAGCAAATGCAGACCCTTGGAAGTCATATTGCATGGTACCCATTCCATGGGTCTCAACTCTCCAGGTTTAAGGGATTCTTCCCTTAGCTAAAACATGCATGTGGAACACAGAGTATGATCTACCGTGTGATCGGGAAACTTGTTCAAATGTGTCTCAGTTTTCGTCCCCTGGTACTCGGGTGCAACATTCCAGACACTTAACTAACACTCTCCCCACTTGGAGAGTCAGTGCCTTTAAGCTCCTGTTCGGCCCAATTTGCAATTTCTGCGTAAGATGAATAGGAATAGGGAGAAACAGTGAGAGACTAGCTGAAGGTGTCTGGACAGGCTAATTTAACTCTCATTTACAACCAGGAAGAGGAATTAACCAAAGACTCAGCGTGCCATGCCGGAACCACACTACGGTCTGAAGCAATCCAGCGGTGTTGTGGCCAGCTGACAAGAAAGCGAGTTGAAGAAAGGAACTCAGGGGCACTGTAATTCACAAACCTGCAGAGTTATAAATGACAGCTATCCTCCAAAAATATATTGAAGTGAGGCTGCCTAGAGGACTTGAAAGCGGGGCATAACTGCAGGAAACCGATTTCAGGAGGTAGACTGGAATTGCATTTAAAGCATAGGAAAACAGGCAGAACGTCCACAATGATGCACTTGGTCAAAAAGGGCGTATGCGTTTGTCCTGAATATATTTAGGAAAAAACGCATACGCTCATTTTGGCCAACCAAGCAAGCATGCAAAGGAAATCTGCACTACAATGAAGTCTCACTGGCCCCCGGTCAAAAGGGCCATCTGAAAAAAGTGTAAAATCCAGAAAGGCAGGACAGGCCATGGAGAACTGGGAGCCTTGTTATGCTGCTGGGCGGGATGTAAATTGCCAACAGCCACTCTGGAGAAGTGTATGGTGTTTCCTGAAACATCTAAAAAACAAAGCAACAGAGCCTAGGGCATTTCCACTTATGGTCCTATAGTTAGGGAAAATAAAATCAAAAAGACACAGCCACCCCAAAATTTGGGACGGCTCTGTTTACAAGAACCTCGTTTATGGTACAAGTTCAATATCACAGAAAGCGAAAAATGGATAAAGAAGTTGTGGTACTTCCGTACAATGCAATATCACTCAGCAATCCAATCTATGTCATCAGGCCCGTAGCAGCATAATGAGTGGATTCAGGTACGATGATTCTAAGTGAAATAAGTCACACAGAAAATGAAACATCATAAGTATCACTAATACACGGAATGTAAACGTGGCTACACAGGAACTGAATTAGAAAACAGAACAGGGTCTCAATGTAGAAAACCTACTTATGCTTCCTTACGGGGAAAGGTGAGTTGGGGTGCTGCATAAAACCAGAGATTGAAATTAGCACAGATACCGTTCCATAACACAAATATGTAATAGGCAAGAGCTACTCCTTGCTCAACGAAGTGGACTCAACACCCCATATTAAACGCCTAAGAATATACCTGACTGGTAAGAATCTTAAAACCTATGGATTGATATGTCTCCGAAAGAGAATCAAGCGTGTGTACAGCGACATAAACGCAGCAGTAATAGGATTGGTGAGGTACGGTGAGCAAATGCAGACCCTTTGAAGTCATATTGCATGGTACCCATTCCATGGGTCTCAACTCTCCAGGTTTAAGGGATTCTTCCTTCAGCTAAAACATGCATGTGGAACCCAGAGTATGATCCACCGTGTGATCGGGAAACGTGTTCAAATGTGTCTTAGTTTTCGTCCCCTGTTACTCGGGTGCAACATTCCAGACGCTTTAATAACACTCTCCCCACTTGGAGAGTCAGTGCCTTTAACCTCATGTTTGGTCCAGTTTGCAATTTCTGCGTAAGATGAACAGGAATAGGGAGAACCAGTGAGAGACTAGCTGGAGGTGTCTGGACGGGCAAATTTAACTCTCATTTACCACCAGGAAGAGGAATTAACCAAAGGCTCAGCGTGCCATGCCGGAACCACATTAGGGCCTGAAGCAATCCACTGGTGTTGTGGCCAGCTCACAAGAAAGCGAGTTGAAGAAAGGAGCTCAGGGGCACTGTAATTCACAAACCTGCAGAGTTATAAATGACAGCTATCGTCCAAAAAGATATTGAAGTAAGGCTCCCAAGAGGACTTGAAAGCGGGGCAGAATTGCAAGAAACGGATTTCAGGAAGTAGAATGGAATTGCATGTAAAGCATAAGAAAAGAGGCAGAACGTCCACAATGATGCACTTGGCCAAAAAGGGCGTATGCGTTTTTTCCTGAATATATTCAGGAAAAAACGCATACGCCCTTTTTGGCCAACCAAGCAAGCTTGCAAAGGAAATCTGCACTACAATGAAGTCTCACTGCCCCCTGGTCAAAAGGGCCATCTGTAAAAATTGTAAAATCCAGAAAGGCAGGACAGGCCATGGAGAACTGGGAGCCTTGTTATGTTGTTATCTTATGAGTGTATTCAGGTATGATGATTCTAACTGAAATAAGTCACACAGAAAAAGAAACATCATAAGTATCACTAATACACGGAATGTAAACGTGGCTACACAGGAACTGAATTACAAAACAGAACAGGGTCTCAATGTAGAAAACCAACTTATGCTTGCTTAAGGGGAAAGGTGAGTTGGGGTGCTGCATAAAACCAGAGATTGAAATTAGCACAGATACCGT
The DNA here is from genome assembly GCF_949987515.2 of Delphinus delphis. Taxonomy (NCBI): domain Eukaryota; kingdom Metazoa; phylum Chordata; class Mammalia; order Artiodactyla; family Delphinidae; genus Delphinus; species Delphinus delphis. The sequence goes on along the minus strand of NW_027192898.1, from coordinate 262,889 downwards.
TCCAAAAGCCAAATATGTAATAGACAAGAGCTACTCCTTGCTCAACGAAGTGGACTCAACACCCCATATTAAACGCCTAAGAATATACCTGACTAGTAAGAAACTTAAAACCTATGGATTGATATGTCTCCGAAAGAGAATCAAGCGTGTGTACAGCGGCATAAACGCAGCAGTGATAGGATTGGTGAGGTTCGGTGAGCAAATGTAGACCCTTTGAAGTCATATTGCATGCTACCCATTCCATGGGTCTCAACTCTCCAGGTTTAAGGGATTCTTCCTTCAGCTAAAACATGCATGTGGAACCCAGAGTATGCTCCACCGTGTGATCGGGAAACGTGTTCAAATGTGTCCTAGTTTTCGTCCCCTGGTACTCGGGTGCAACATTCCAGACGCTTTACTAACACTCTCCCCACTTGGAGAGTCAGTGCCTTTAACCTCCTGTTTGGCCCAGTTTGCAATTTCTGCGTAAGATGAACAGGAATAGGGAGAACCAATGAGAGACTAGCTGGAGGTGTCTGGACGGGCAAATTTAACTCTCATTTCCCACCAGAAAGAGGAATTAACCAAAGGCTCAGCATGCCGTGCCGGAACCACACTAGGGCCTGAAGCAATCCAGCGGTGTTGCGACCAGCTCACAAGAAAGCGAGTTGAAGAAATGAGCTCAGGGGCACTGTCATTCACAAACCTGCAGAGTTATAAATGACAGCTATCGTCCAAAAATATATTGAAGTAAGGGTGCCAAGAGGACTTGAAAGCGGGGCAGAATTGCAGGAAACCGATTTCAGGAGGTAGACTGGAATTGCATGTAAAGCATAGGAAAAGAGGCAGAACGTCCACAATGATGCACTTGGCCAAAAAGGGCGTATGCGTTTTTTCCTGAATATATTCAGAAAAAAACGCATACGCCCTTTTTGGCCAACCAAGCAAGCTTGCAAAGGAAATCTGCACTACAATGAAGTCTCACTGCCCCCAGGTCAAAAGGGCCATCTATAAAAATTGTAAAATCCAGAAAGGCAGGACAGGCCATGGAGAACTGGGAGCCTTGTTATGTTGATGGGCGGGATGTAAATTGCCAACAGCCATTCTGGAGAAGTGTATGGTGTTTCCTGAAACATCTAAAAAACAAAGCAACAGAGCCTAGGGCACTTCCCCTTTGGTCCTATAGCTTAGGGAAATTAAAATCAAAAAGACACAGCCACCCCAAAGTTTGGGACGGCTCTGTTTACAAGAACCTCGTTTACGGTACAAGTTCAATATCACAGAAATCGAAAAACGGATAAAGAAGTTGTGATACATACGTACAATGCAATATGACTCAGCAATGAAATCTATGTCATCAGGCCTGTAGCAGCATAATGAGTGGATTCAGGTACGATGATTCTAAGTGAAATAAGTCACACAGAAAAAGAAACATCATAAGATATCACTAATACACGGAATGTAAACTTGGCTACACAGGAACTGAATTACAAAACAGAACAGGGTCTCAAATGTAGAAAACCAACTTATGCTTGCTTAAGGGGAAAGGTGAGTTGGGGTGCTACATAAAACCTGAGATTGAAATGAGTACAGATACCGTTCCATAAGCCAAATATGTAATAGACAAGAGCTACTCCTTGCTCAACGACGTGGACGCAACACCCTATATTAAACAACGCCTAAGAATATACATGACTAGTAAGAATCTTAAAACCTATGGATTGATATGTCTCCGAAAGAGAATCAAGCGTGTGTACAGCGGCATAAACGTAGCAGTGATAGGATTGGTGAGGTTCGGTGAGCAAATTCATAACCTTTGAAGTCATATTGCATGCTACTCATTCCATGGGTCTCAACTCTCCAGGTTTAAGGGATTCCTCCTTCAGCTAAAACATGCATGTGGAACCCAGAGTATGATCCTCCGTGTGATCGGGAAACGTGTTCAAATGTGTCTCAGTTTTTATCCCCTGGTACTCAAGAGCAACATTCCACACGCTTTACTAACACTCTCCCCACTTGGAGAGTCAGTGCCTTTAACCTCCTGTTTGGCCCAATTTGCAATTTCCGCGGAAGATGAACAGGAATAGAGAGAACCAATGAGAGAGTAGCTGGAGGTGTCTGGACGGGCAAATTTAACTCTCATTTCCCACCAGAAAGAGGAATTAACCAAAGGCTCAGCGTGTCGTGCCGGAACCACACTAGGGCCTGAAGCAATCCTGCGGTGTTGTGGCCAGCTCACAAGAAAGTGAGTTGAAGAAAGGAGCTCAGGGACACTGTAATTCACAAACCTGCAGAGTTATAAATGACAGCTATCGTCCAAAATTATAGTGAAGTAAGGCTGCCAAGAGGACTTGAAAGCGGGGCAGAATTGCAGGAAACCAATTTCAGGAGGTAGACTGGAATTGCATGTAAAGCATAGGAAAATAAGCAGAACGTCCACAATGATGCACTTGGCCAAAAAGGGCGTATGCGTTTTTTCCTGAATATATTCAGGAAAGAACGCATACGCCCTTTTTGGCCAACCAAGCAAGCTTGCAAAGGAAATCTGCACTACAATGAAGTCTCACTGCCCCCCGGTCAAAAGGGCCATCTGAAAAAAGTGTAAAATCCAGAAAGGCAGGACAGGCCATGGAGAACTGGGAGCCTTGTTATGCTGCTGGGCGGGATGTAAATTGCCAACAGCCACTCTGGAGAAGTGTATGGTGTTTGCTTAAACATCTAAAAAACAAAGCAACAGAGCCTAGGGCACTTCCACTTATGGTCCTATAGCTTAGGGAAATTAAAATCAAAAAGACACAGCCACCCAAAAGTTTGGGACGGCTCTGTTTACAAGAACCTCGTTTATGGTACAAGTTCAATATCACAGAAAGCGAAAAAAGGATAAAGAAGTTGTGGTACTTACGTAGAAAGCAATATCACTCAGGAATGAAATCTATGTCATCAGCCCCGTAGCACCATAATGAGTGGATTCAGTTATGATGATTCTAAGTGAAATAAGTCACACAGAAAAAGAAACATCATAAGATATCACTACTACACGGAATGTAAACTTGGCTACACAGGAACTGAATTACAAAACAGAACAGGGTCTCAAATGTAGAACACCAACTTATGCTTGCTTAAGGGGAAAGGGGAGTTGGGGTGCTGCATAAAACCAGAGATTGAAATGAGCACAGATACCGTTCCATAAGCCAAATATGTAATAGACAAGAGCTACTCCTTGCTCAACGAAGTGACTCAACACCCCATATTAAACACCTAAGAATATACCTGACTAGTAAGAATCCTAAAACGTATGGATTGATATGTCTCCGAAGGGAATCAAGCGTGTGTACAGCGGCATAAACACAGCAGTGATAGGATTGGTGAGGTTCGGTGGGCAAATGCAGACCCTTTGAAGTCATATTGCATGGTACCCATTCCATGCGTCTCAACTCTCTAGGTTTAAGGGATTCTTCCCTCAGCTAAAACATGCATGTGGAACCCAGAGTATGATCCACCGTGTGATCGGGAAACGCATTCAAATGTGTCTCAGTATTCGTCCCCTGGTACTCGGGTGCAATATTTCAGAAGCTTTACTAACACTCTCCCCACTTGGAGAGTCAGTGCCTTTAACCTCCTGTTTGGCCCAGTTTGCAATTTCTGCGTAAGATGAACAGGAATAGGGAGAACCAATGAGAGACTAGCTGGAGGTGTCTGGACGGGCAAATTTAACTCTCATTTCCCACCAGAAAGAGGAATTAACCAAAGGCTCAGCGTGCTGTGCCGGAACCACACTAGGGCCTGAAGCAATCTTGCGATGTTGCGGCCAGCTCACAAGAAAGCGAGTTGAAGAAAGGAGCTCAGGGGCACTGTAATTCACAAACCTGCAGAGTTATAAATGACAGCTATCGTTCAAAAATATGTTGAAGTAAGGCTGCCAAGAGGACTTGAAAGCGGGGCAGAATTGCAGGAAACCGATTTCAGGAGGTAGACTGGAATTGCATGTAAAGCATAGGAAAAGAGGCAGAACGTCCACAATGATGCATTTGGCCAAAAAGGGCGTATGCGTTTTTTCCTGAATATATTCAGGAAAAAACGCATACGCCCTTTTTGGCCAACCAAGCAAGCTTGCAAAGGAAATCTGCACTACAATGAAGTCTCACTGCCCCCTGGTCAAAAGGGCCATCTGAATAAAGTGTAAAATCCAGAAAGGCAGGACAGGCCAAGGAGAACTGGGAGCCTTGTTATGCTGATGGGCGGGATGTAAATTGCCAACAGCCACTCTGGAGAAGTGTATGGTGTTTCCTGAAACATCTAGAAAACAAAGCAACAGAGCCTAGGGCACTTCCACTTATGGTCCTATAGCTTAGGGAAATTAAAATCAAAAAGACACAGCCACCCCAAAGTTTGGGACGGCTCTGTTTACAAGAACCTCGTTTAAAGTTCATGTTCAATATCACAGAAAGCGAAAAATGGATAAAGAAGTTGTGGTACTTACGTACAATGCAATATCACTCAGCAATGAAATCTATGTCATCAGCCCCATAGCAGCATACTGAGTGGATTCAGGTACGATGATTCTAGGTGAAATAAGTCACACAGAAAAAGAAACATCATAAGATATCACTACTACACGGAATGTAAACTTGGCTACACAGGAACTGAATTAGAAAACAGAACAGGGTCTCAAATGTAGAACACCAACTTATGCTTGCTTAAGGGGAAAGGTGAGTTGGGGTGCTGCATAAAACCAGAGATTGAAATTAGCACAGATACCGTTCCATAAGCCAAATATGTAATAGACAAGATGTACTACTTAGTAATAGACTTACTTGTACTACTTGTAATAGACAAGAGGTACTATTTGTAATAGACAAGGTACTACTTGTAATAGACAAGAGGTACTACTCAATGAAGTGGACTCAACACGCCATATTAAACGCCTAATAATATACCTGACTTGTAAGAATCTTAAAACCTATGGATTGATATGTCTCCGTAAGAGAATTAAGCATGTGTACAGCGGCAGAAACGCAGCATTGATAGGATTGGTGAGGTTCGGTGAGCAAATGCAGACCCTTTGAAGTCATATTGCATGGTACCCATTCCACGGGTCTCAACTCTCCAGGTTTAAGGCATTCTTCCTTCAGCTAAAACATGCATGTGGAACCCAGAGTATGATCAACTGTGTGAACGGGAGACGTGTTCAAATATGTCTCAGTTTTCCGCCCCTGGTACTCGGGTGCAACATTCCAGACGCTTTACTAACACTCTCCCCACTTGGAGAGTCAGTCCCTTTAACCTCCTGTTTGGCCCAGTTTGCAATTTCTGCGGAAGATGAACAGGAATAGCGAGAACCAATGAGAGGCTAGCTGGAGGTGTCTGGACGGGCAAATTTAACTCTCATTTCCCACCAGGAAGAGGAAATAACCAAAGGCTCAGCGTGCCGTGTCGGAACCAGATTAGGGCCTGAAGCCATCCTGCGGTGTTGCGGCCAGCTCACAAGAAAGTGAGTTGAAGAAAGGAGCTCAGGGGCACTGTAATTCACAAACCTGCAGAGTTATAAATGACAGCTATCGTCCAAAAATATACTGAAGTAAGGCTGCCAAGAGGACTTGAAAGCGGGGCAGAATTGCAGGAAACCGATTTCAGGAGGTAGACTGGAATTGCGTTGAAAGCATAGGAAAAGAGGCAGAACGTCCACAATGATGCACTTGGCCAAAAAGGGCGTATGCGTTTTTTCCTGAATATATTCAGGAAAAAACGCATACGCCCTTTCTGGCCAACCAAGCAAGCTTGCAAAGGAAATCTGCACTACAATGAAGTCTCACTGCCCCCCGGTCAAAAGGGCCATCTGTAAAAATTGTAAAATCCAGAAAGGCAGGACAGGCCATGGAGAACTGGGAGCCTTGTTATGTTGATGGGCGGGATGTAAATTGCCAACAGCCATTCTGGAGAAGTGTATGGTGTTTCCTGAAACATCTAAAAAACAAAGCAACAGAGCCTAGGGCACTTCCACTTATGGTCCTATAGTTAGGGAAAATAAAATCAAAAAGACACAGCCACCCCAAAATTTGGGACGGCTCTGTTTACAAGAACCTCGTTTATGGTACAAGTTCAATATCACAGAAAGCGAAAAATGGATAAAGAAGTTGTGGTACTTCCGTACAATGCAATATCACTCAGCAATCCAATCTATGTCATCAGGCCCGTAGCAGCATAATGAGTGGATTCAGGTACGATGATTCTAAGTGAAATAAGTCACACAGAAACAGAAACATCATAAGTATCTCTAATACACGGAATGTAAACTTGGCTACACAGGAACTGAATTACAAAACAGAACAGGGTCTCAAATGTAGAAAACCAACTTATGCTTGCTTAAGGGGAAAGGTGAGTTGGGGTGCTGCATTAAACCTGAGATTGAAATGAGTACAGATACCGTTCCATAAGCCAAATATGTAATAGACAAGAGCTACTCCTTGGTCAACGAAGTGGACGCAACACCCCATATGAAACGCCTAAGAATATACCTGACTAGTAAGAATCTTAAAACCTATGGATTGATATGTCTCCGAAAGAGAATCAAGCGTGTGTACAGCGGCATATACGCAGCAGTGATAGGATTGGTGAGGTTCGGTGAGCAAATGCAGACCCTTTGAAGTCATATTGCATGCTACCCATTCCATGGGTCTCAACTCTCCAGGTTTAAGGGATTCTTCCCTCAGCTAAAACATGCATGTGTAACCCAGAGTATGATCCACCATGTGATCAGGAAACGTGTTCAAATGTATCTCGTTTTTGGTCCCCTGCTACTCGGTGCAACTTTCCAGATGCTTTAGTAACACTCTCCCCACTTGGAGAGTCAGTGCCTTTAACCTCCCGTTTGGCCCAGTTTGCAAGTTTTTCGGAAGATGAACAGGAATAAGGAGAAACAATGGTAGACTATCTGTAGGTGTCTGGACGGGCAAATTTAACTCTCATTTCCCACCAGGAAGTCGAATGAACCAAAGGCTCCACGTGCCGTGCTGGAACAAGATTAGGGCCTGAAGAGATCCTGCGGTTTTGTGGCCAGCTCACAAGAAAGCGATTTGAAGAAAGGAGCTCAGGGGCACTGTAATTCACAAACATGTGGAGTTATAAATGACAGCTATCCTCCAAAATTATACTGAATTAAAGCTGCGAAGAGCACTTGATTGCGGGGCAGAATTGCTGGAAACCGATTTCAGAACGTACATGGGAGTCGCTCTTAAAGCATAGGAAAAGAGACAGAACTTGGAAAATAATGCACTTGGCAAAAAAGGGCATATGTGTTTTATCCAGAGCTCTCATAACTGAGGGGAGGACATTCCCAGCAGGCTCCAACTGCCACCTGAGGGCTCACATTGCCAAGGCAACGTGAGGAAGCCAGGCAGGAGTTACCTCACAGCAGAGGTCCCACCTCATAGAAGGGTGAGAAACCCAGCCAACATCAGACTCTCACCAGAGGGCCCACATCACCAAGGGCCTCGGAGTGAGGCAGGCAGGATTAGCCTCACAACACTGGGACCCTAGAATAAAAAAGTGAGGAATCGAGCAGTTGGAACCTCCCAGCAGGCAGCCCAGAGCACCGAGGCTATGGGATCCAGGCCACAGTGAACTCACAGAAGAGGGCCCATGTCATGAAACTGAGCAACCCAGCCATTGGGACCTCAGAGCAGGAGGCCCACATCCCCATGGGGATGGAAATCTGGTAGGAGTGTCCTCGCAGCACTGAGAACGTATCAGAAAATTTTGGGCGACCAGCAGTTAGGGCCTGATGCCAGAGGACCCTCATCACCAAGGGAAGGAGGCTCCCAGCAGGCTCCAACTGCCACCAGAGGGCTGACGTCGCCAAGGCGATGTGTGCCAACCAGGCACGAATGACCTCACAGCAGAGGGCCCAACTCAGAGAAGTGTGACGAACCCGGTCAGAATCAGACTCGCACCAGAGGGCCCACATCACCAAATGGATTGGAACCAGGCAGGAGTGTCCTCACATGAGTAGGGCCACATCATCTAAAGGTGAGGAACCCAGAACATGTGGCTTCAAACCATAGGACACCCATCAACAAGGGGCTGGGAGTGAGGCAGGCAGGAGGAGCCTCATAACAGAGGGCCCAAAAATAAGAAAGGTGAGGAATCCAGCATTTGGAACCTCCCAGCAGGCGGCCCAGAGCACAGAGGCTAGGGGATCCAGGCCAGAGTGAACTAACACCAGACAGCCCACATCATGAAACTGTGAGCAACCCAGACATTGGGACCTCAGAGCAGAAGGCCCACATCCCCATGGTGATGGGAACATGACAGGAGTGTCCTGGCATCACTGGGCTCACATCAGAAAACGTGGGGTGCTCAGAAGTTAGGGCCTGACGCTAGAGGGCACTCATCACCGAGAGGAGGAGGCTCCCAGCAGGCTCCAGCTGCCACCAGAGGGCCAACGTTGCCAAGGCGATGTGTGCCAGCCCGGCAGGAGTGACCTCACAGCAGAGGGCCCACCTCACAGAAGGGTGAGGAACACAGCCAGGATCAGACTCTCACCAGAGGGCCCACATCACCAAGGGGATGGGAACCAGGCAGGAGTGTCCCCACACCAGTGGGACAACATCATCAAAAGGTGAGGATCCCAGCACATGTAGCCTCAAACCAGAGGAACCACATCACCAAGGGGTTCGGAATGAGGCTGGCAGGACCGGCCTCACAACACAGGGTCCATAGAATATAAAAGTTGAGGAATCCAGCAGTTGGAACCTCCCAGCAAGTGGCCCAGAGCACTGAGGCTATGGGATCCAGGCCACAGTGAACTCACAGCAGAGGGCCCACATCATGAACCTGTGAGCAGCCCAGCCGTTGGGACCTCAGAACAGAAGGTCCACATCCCCATTGGGATGGGAACCTGGCAGGAGTGGCTTCGCACCACTTAGCACATATCAGAAAATGTTAGGAGCCCAGCAGTTAGGGCCTGACGCCAGGGGGCCCTCATAACTGAGGGGAGGAGACTCCCAGCAGGTTCCAACTGCCAACAGAGGGCCCACGTCTACAAGGTGGCATGCGCCAGCCAGGCAGTAGTGACCTCACAGCAGAGGGCCTATCTCACAGAAGGGTGAGGAACCGAGGCAGGATGAGACTCTCACCAGAGGGCCCACAACACCAAGGGGATGGGAACCAGTCAGGACTGTCCTCCCACCAGTGGGGCCACATCATCGAAAGGTGAGGAACCCAGCACATGTGGCCTCATATCAGAGGACATACATCACAAAGGGGATGGGAGTGAGGCAGGTAGGAGTAGCCTAAAAACAGAGGGCCCAAAGAATAAAAAAGGTGAGGAATCCAGCATTTGGAACCTCCCAGCAGGCGGCCGAGAGCACAGAAGCTATGGGATGCAGGCAGGAGTGAACTAACACCAGAGAGCCCACATCATGAAACTGTGAGCAACCCAGGCATTGGGACCTCAGAGCAGAAAGCCCACATCCCCATGGGGATGGGAACCTGACAGGAGTGTCCTGGCATCACTGGGCTCACATCAGAAAATGTGGGGAGCCCAGCAGTTAGGGCCTGGTGCTAGAGGGCCGTCATCACCGAGGGCAGGAGGCTCCCAGCAGGTTCCATATGCCAACAGAGGGCCCACGTCGCCAAGGTGATGTGTGCAAGTCAGGCAGGATTGACCTCACAGCAGAGGGCCTACCTCACAGAAGAGTGAGGAACCCAGCCAGGATAAGACTGTCACCAGAAGGCCCACATCACCAAGGGGATGGGAACCAGGCAGGAGTGTCCTCACACCAGTGGGGCCACATCATTGAAAGTTGTGGAACCCAGCACATGTGGCCTCAAACCAGAAGACCCACATCACGAAGGGTTGCGAGTGAGGCAGGCAGGAGGAGCATCACAAAACAGGACCCATAGAATACAAAAGTTGAGGAATCGAGCAGTTGGAACCTCCCAGCAGGCAGCCAAGAGCACAGAGGCTATGGGATCCAGGCCACAGTGAACTAACAGCAGAGAGCCCACATCATGAAATTGTGATCAACCCAGCCGTTGGAACCTCAGAGCAGAAGGCCCACATCCCCATGGAGATGGGAACCTAAGAGGAGTGCCCGAGCATCACTGGGCTCACTAAGAAAAGTTGGGGAGCCCAGCAGTTAGGGCCTGACGTCAGAGGGCCCTCATCACAGAGGTGAGGAGGCTCCCAGCAGGGTCCAAGTGCCACCAGAGGGCTCATGTCAACAAGGCGAGGTGAGCAAGCCAGGCAAGAGTTACCTGATAGTAGAGGGCCCACCTCACAGATGGGTGAGGAACCCAGCCAGGATCAGACTCTCACCAGAGGACCCACATCACAAAGGGGATGGGAACCAGTCAGGATTATCCTCACACCAGTGGGGCCTCATCATCTTAAGGTGAGGATCCCAGCACATGTGTCCTCAAACCAGAGGACCCACAACACCAAGGGCCTTGGAGTGAGGCAGGCAGCAGTAGCCTCACAACACAGGGCACATAATATAAAAAACGTGAGGATTCCAGCATTTAGACCTTCCAGCAGGTGGCCCAGAACACCAAGGCTATGGGATCCAGGCCACAGTGAACTCACAGCAGAGGGCCCACATCATAAAACTGTGAGCAACCCAGGCGTTGGGACCTCAGCACAGAAGGCCCACATCCCCATGGTAATGGGAACCTAGCTGGAGTGTCCTCGCACCACTGGGCGCACAGCAGAAAATGTGGGGAGCCCACCATTTAGGGCCTGACGCCAGAGGGCCGTCATCACCGAGAGGAGGAGGCACCCTGCACGCTCCAACTGCCACCAGAGGGCTCACGTCTCCAAGGTGACGTGTGCCAGCCAGGCAGGAGTGACCTCACAGCAGAGGGCCTACCTAACAGAACGTTGAGGAACCCAGCCAGGATTAGACTCTCGCCAGAGGGCCCACCTCACCAAGGGGATGGGAACCAGGCAGGAGTGTCCTCACACGAGTGGGGCCACATCATCGAAAGGTGAGGAACGCAGCACATGTGGCCTCAAGCCATAGGACAGTCATCACCAAGGGGCTGGCAGTGAGGCAGGCAGGAGGAGCCTCACAACAGAGGGCACATAGAATAAAAAAGTTGAGGAATCCAGCAGTTGGAACCTCCCAGCAGGCGGCTCAGAGCACCGATGATAAGAGATCCTTGCCGGAGTGAACTCACAGCAGAGGGCCCACATCATGGTACTGTGAGCAAGCCAGCCGTTTTGACCTCAGAGCAGAAGGCCCATATCCCCATGGGGATGGGAACCTGGCAAGAGTGTCCTCACTCACTTGGCGCAAATCAGAAAATGTGGGGAGCCCAGTAGTTATGACCTAAGGCAAGAGGGCCCTCATCACCGAGGGGAGGAGGATCCCAGCACACTCCAACTGCCACCAGAGGGCCCACGTTGCCAAGGTGACGTGTGCCAGACAGGCATGATTGACCTCACAGCAGAGGGCCCACCTCACAGAAGGGTGAGGAACCCAGCCAGGATCAGACTCTCACCTGAGGGCCCACATCAGCAAGGGGATGGGAACCAGTCAGGACTGTTTTCCCTCCAGTGGGGCCACATCATCGAAAGGTGCGGAACCCAGCACATGTGGCCTGAAATCAGAGGACACATATCACAAAGGGAATGGGAGTGAGGCAGGCAGGAGTAGCCTAAAAACAGAGGGCCCAAAGAATAAGAAATGTGAGGAATCCAGCATTTGGAACCTCCCAGCAGGCGGCCGAGTGCACAGAAGCTATGGGATGCAGGCAGGAGTGAACTAACAGCAGAGAGCCCACATCATGAAACTGTGAGCAACCCAGGCGTTGGGACCTCAGAGCAGAAGGCCCACATCCCAATGGGGATGTGAACCTGGCTGGAGTGTCCTCGCACCACTGGGCGCACATCACAAAATGTGGGGAGCCCAGCAGTTAGGGCCTGACGCCAGAGGGCCCTCATCACCGAGGGGAGGAGGCTCCCAGCAGGCTCCAAGTGCCACCACAGGGCTCATGTCCACAAGGCGAGGTGAGCAAGCCAGGCAGGAGTGACCTCACAGCAGACGGCCCATCTCACAGATGGGTGAGGAACCCAGCCAGGATCAGACTCTCAACAGAGGGCCCACATCACCAAGGGGATGTGAACAAGGCAGGAGTCTCCTAAGATCATTGGTCCCACATCATCGAAAGGTGAGGAACCCAGCACATGTGGCCTCAAACCAGACGACACACATCACGAAGGGGCTGGGAGTGAGGCAGGCAGGAGGATCCTCACAACAGAGGGCCCAAAAAATTAAAAAAGTGAGGAATCCAGCAGTTGGAACCTCCCAGCAGGCGGCCAAGAGCACAGAGACTATGGGATCCAGGTTTCTGTGAACTAACACCAGAGAGCCCACATCATGAAAATGTTAACAACCCAGCCGTTGGGACCTCAGAGCAGAAGGCCCACATCCCCATGGAGATGGGATCCTAAGAGGAGTGCCAAAGAATCACTGGGCTCACTAAGAAAAGTTGGTGAGCCCAGCAGTTAGGGTCTGACGCAAGAGGGCCCTCATCACCGGGGGGAGGAGATTCCCAGCACGCTCCAACTGCCACCACACGGCTGACTTCACCAAGGCAATGTGTGCCAGCCATGCAGGAGTGACCTATCAGCAGAGGGTCTCCCTCACAGAAGGGTGAGGAACACAGCCAGGAACAGACTCTCACCAGGGGGTCCACATAACCACGTGGATGAGAACCAGGGAGGAGTGTCCTCACACTAGTGGGCCCACATCATCGAAAGGTGAGGAACCCAGCAAAGGTGGCCACAAACCAGAGGACCCACATCACCAAGGGGTTGAGAGTGAGATAGGTGTCTGGACGGGCATATTTAACACTCATTTCCCACCAGGAAGAAGAATTAACCAAAGGCTCAGCGTGCCCTGCCAGAAGCAGATTAGGGCCTGAAGCAGTCTTGCGGGTTTGCGGCCAGCTCACAAGAAAGCGAGTTGAAGAAAGGAGCTCAGGGGCCCTGTAATTCACAAACCTGCAGAGTTATAAATGACAGATAACGTCCAAAAATATATTGAAGTAAGGCTGCGAAGAGGACTTGAAAGCGGGGCAGAATTTCAGGAAACCGATTTCAGGAGGTAGACTGGATTTGCATTTAAAGCATAGGAAAAGAGGCAGAACATCGACAATGATGCACTTGGCAAAAAAGGGCATATGAGTTTTTTCCTGCATATATTCAGGAAAAAACACATATGCCCTTTTTGGCAAACCAAGCAAGCTTGCAATGGAAATCCGAACTACTATGAAGTGTCACTTCCCCCCAGTCTAAAGGGCCATCTGAGAAAAGTGTAAAATCCAGAAAGGCAAGACAGGCCATGGGGAAAAAGGAGCCTTGTTATGCTGATGCGCAGGATGTAAATTGCCAACAGCCACTCTGGAGAAGTGTATGGTGTTTCCTGATACATCTGAAAAACAAAGCAACAGAGTCTAGGGCATTTCCACTTATGGTCCTATAGCTTAGGGAAATTAAAATCAAAAAGACACAGCCACCCCAAAATTTGGGACGCCTCTGTTTACAGGAACCTCTTGTACAGTACAAGTTAAATATCCCAGAGAACAAATAATTGATAAAGAAGTTGCGGTACTTACATACAACAGAATACCACTCAGCAATGAAATCTGTGTCACCAGACCTGTACCAGCATAATGAGTGGATTGAGGCACAATGATTCTCAGTGAAATAAGTCACACAGAAAAAGAAACATCATAAGGTATCACTAATGCACGGAATGTAAACTTGGCTACACATGAACTGAATTACAAAACAGAACAGGGTCTCAAGTTTAGAAAACCAACTTATGCTTGCTTAAGGGGAAAGGTGTGTTGGGGTACTGCATGAAACCAGAGTTTGAAATTAGCACAGATACCGTTCCATAAGCCAAATATGTAATAGACAAGACCTACCCCTTGCTCAACTAAATGGACTCAACAATGAGGTATCACCTCACACCTGTTAGAATGGGCATCATATGAAAATCTACAAACAACAAATGCTGGAAAGGGTGTGGAGAAAAGGAACCCTCTTCCACTATTGTTGGGAATATAAATTGATACAGTCACTATGGAGAACAATATGGAGTTTCTTAAGAAACTAATAATAGAATTACAATATGATACAGCAATCCCAGTACTGGACATATACCCAGACAAAACCATAAATCAAAAAGAGTCATTCACCGCAATGTTCATTGCATCACTATTTACAATATCGAGGTAATGGAAGCAACCTAAATGCCCACAGACAGACGAATGCATAAAGCTGTGGTACATATATAAAATGGAATATTACTAAGCCATGAAAGGAATGAATTGGGTCATTTGTAGAGACGTCGATGGATCTAGAGACTGTCATACAGAGTGAAGTAAGTCAGAAAGAGAAAAACAAATCTTGTATATTCATGCATATATGTGGAACCTAGAAAAACTGTACAGATTAACCGTTTTGCAAGGCATAAATAGAGCAAAAGATGTAGACAACAATCGTATGGACAACAAGGGGGGAAAGCTCTTGGGGGGGTGGTGGTGGGAGGAGTTGAGAGATTGGGATTGGCATGTAAACATTTATATGTATAAAATAGATAACCAATAAGAACCTGCTGTATAAAAATATAAAATAAAATTAAAAATTAAAAAGAAATAAAATTTAAAAAATAAAACAGAAAAAACAATTATTCCCTTCACATACATGTATTTATATGAATAAATTATTTCCATGCTTATATCTGTAAATACAAAAAAGAGGAATAAAATCTACCTTGAACCAAAAACGAAAAAGAGAAAAAAATAACAGAACCCACCAGTTACTCAGAGGAAAACCGTATCAGGGCACTTGCTCCAGTTGTAAACAATTCTGAAGTTGGTCAGTGGTGGGGAATCGTCTCCCATTCAGCCAGCAGCCCCCACACAGCAAGCGTCCTCATTGCAAAGCTGGGGCACTGTGCCGAGGCATCTGTGAGTAAACGTGAGCTGAGCCCCAGGCCAGTTGCTGCTGAACTGTTCCCACCCTTCCCAGGTAAAACACCTGAATATATACAAGGAC
The DNA here is from genome assembly GCF_949987515.2 of Delphinus delphis. Taxonomy (NCBI): domain Eukaryota; kingdom Metazoa; phylum Chordata; class Mammalia; order Artiodactyla; family Delphinidae; genus Delphinus; species Delphinus delphis. The sequence continues at coordinate 247,840 of NW_027192898.1, read as the reverse complement.
TTGAAAGCCTAGAGGAAGGGCCATGGAGCCACACGAGTGACAGCATGCCAGCTGACTTGGTGCCTGCAGGCCAGCCAGGATGGTCCTGGCCCTGGGTGCTCTTCTGGAAGATTTCCTTTTCCCTGCCTGAGATATCCGTCCTGTCTCTGCCCCCACTGCATTTTTCCTTCCTCACCTCTGCCCAGGGAGAAATTCCAGCAGCAGGTATGGGTGACACATCCTCTTCTTTAGCAGGTGGCAGCCTGGCAACTGCTGCAGAAAGTCCAGCAGAGCCCCACTCACACTGGGCCACCCACAAAGCCGTGGCCTCTCACTCCCTCCCACCAGCCCAGCCCCGAGACTGCTGACAGGGCAGAGAAAATGGCGTCAGGCACAGCTGCAGGGGCTCTTGCTGCCTGGAGTGGTATTTATATTGATCTCAACCCAGGCACACCTGGGGAGGGCTGGCCGGCACGGTAAGGCTGCCCAGGTCAGCCAATCATCACCCCTCAGGGGCTCACAGTTGCAGAAAATGGAACTTGCTGAACCGGCCAGGTCCAAGGAACAGGTGTGGGCTCCTGAGAGTCAGGATAGACAAGGGGCTGCAGCTTTGGCTTGTTTTCTAATCATTTTATCTGGCCCATGAGTGGGAGACAACTTCAAGAAAACCCTCTCCTAATGAGAGGAACCCAGGAGTCAGGGAGAGGAGGGGTGGGTGGTGGTTGGAGACAGAGGCCTGGTGCCCCGAGTGCAGTGGAAGTCTCTGGAAGACAAGGTGGAGGGAGGCCTCACGGAGTGATGCCCAGGGTCACAGACCTGTGGCAGCTGCTGTTTGTTAGTTCAAGTCCTGCTCTGAGGTGCTCTGTGTCAGCTCTGAGCGACAGGTGAGCTGGGGGTGCTCTGCAATGAGGGCTATGTGCACGGTTCCTGTGTGCCCAGCCCTGCCACGGTACCTGCAAGGGTAGCTCTGTATCCTGGGAGGGGCCTGACCACGAGAGCCCCGTGGGCTGGGGTGGGGGTGGGGTACCTGCCCAGGTGAGCTCCATATCCTGGGATTGGTCTGACCACGAGAGCCCCATGGGCTGCTGGGGACCTGGTAAAGGATGTCAGGACAGTCAGTGAAGCCACCGAGGATATACCTCCAGTTGCTCCTAATTCCTATACCCTGCTGGTCATTCTACCAACCACCAGGACATGGTATTCTGTATTAGTCTTCAATGATGCCTTCTTTTGTATTCCATTAGTCCCAGAGTCACAAGAAATTTTGGCTTGTGAGTGGCAGGACTCAACATACAACTAAAACAAGACTTCCGGGCCGTCTGGCCCCAAGGGTGCAAAAATTCCCACACCATCTTTGGGGAAAGCTTAGCTAAAGACCTAAAAGTTCTACCTCTGGAAAAGGAAACCCTCCTTCAATATGCAGACGACATTCTGATCGCCAGCCCTACTAAGGAGGCCTCTGAACTACCAAGCCAATAAAGGATAGAAGTTGTCCAAGAAAAAGCTCAAATATCACAGACTGCGGTGACCTGCCTGGGCTTCATTCTCACAGAAGGTCGGAGAAGCCCATCCCAGGAAAGGGAAGAAACCATTTGCAGCCTTACCCCTTTCTAAAACTAGAAGACAGCTTAGGGGTTCCTGGGGAGGCCAGGGTTTGCTGCTTCTGGATCCCTAACTACAGTCTACTAGCTGGGCCTCTATATGAAACACTGAAAGGAAAAGATGATGATCCTTTTGAACAGAATCCAGAAGTGGCCTTTCAAGAATGGAAAGAGCAGTCAATTCAGACCCTTGCCCTGGAACTCCCTAATTGAGCTAAACCCTTTGACCTTTCCATTCCCGGTGAAAGGTGAATCGCCATTGGAGAATTAGTGCAAAAACTGGGACCACTTGAAATGGAACAATGCAAGAATGCCATCCAGGTAGGATAAACTACAGTCACCAAGGGGCTTGGCCCACTGCCACATCTGGCCAAGATACTGGCGGTATCTAAAAACCTGGAAATCAGCAGCCCAAAAGGCCACCTCCCTCCTAAGGGTAAAGGACCTCACGTGGTGATCCTAATCACCAACCATGCCCTGAAGTTGCAGGGTTTGCTCCGTGGGCACACCGACCTCGAGTGAGGAGACCCTCCAACTCCAACATCCAGAGAGATAACCGGGGGCAACAGGGCACCGTGACGACTCGTGTGAACATCACTTGACCTGGAGTTTCTCTCATAAAACAACAAGAGTGTGTCCCGAAGGAGTAGACTACTGCTTGCAGGACTTACTGCACCCAGAGGGGAGCTAATAATCTTGGCGGGGGAACCGTATACCACACTGTCACCATAGAAAAGCCTACAGACACCGTGATGATGGTGGCCAATAAGACCGGCTGGACTCCTGTTTACTTCAAAAGGCTGTTGACTCAGTGGCCATCATGGTCCTTGATCACCACTGACCCTGGACTGTCTGGGAGTTGAGCGGGCAGGGCTCTGACACCTGGTGCTGTTTGTACGTTAATTCAGGGGCCTAATTGAAGAAAGCGCAGACTACTGGTCAGAGCATCTAGGCTGGCAGAAACGGTCAGCCTAAGGTGGCCGAACAAATGTGGGGCGGGGTGAAACCGGCCCCCACAGCGTCTCTGCACATCTCTTTCCTGGACCCTTAAAGGTCATTAGAATCTATAACACTTCCAATGCTGGTGCTCAGGTGGACGAGCAGGGAGGCAGGGGTCCTGGGGACAATCAACGTCACCGGGAGGCTGCTGGGGAGAAGCTCTGACCCTCGCCCCAGGGTATGAGGGCTCCCAACTCAGCACTCAGCAGTTACAGAAGAAGGGTCTGCACCCTCAGCACTCCAAGAATGAGGAACGGGACAAAAGGCAGAGGAGGGGTTTGTCCCCAGCAAAGCCCATTCAAAATCCCTGGGAGATAAAAATAGAATCTGGGCAATAAAGTCAAGTCTAACCTTTTTTATCCTTTGTGCTTTGTCTAATTTCACGTGCTCCTAGGGTCCCGCATGCAGAGCTTCCACACCCGGCACTTCAGACCAGATTTCCTAGTGCAGAATGGCTGGGTCGACACCTCAGCTCCTGGGGCCCAGTGCAGACTCCACGATATAGAGCCTGAGCTACAGCCAACCCGGCCCTCGAGAGCTCCGCCGCCTCCCTCCCTCCCACTGACTCTGACAGGATCTCTACACAGCAGCCCAGCCCACAGCCCACGGGGTAGTGCATGCTCTCACCTCTCCATTCTCTGATCAAAATATAAAGTTTCCTTTGCTTGTGAACCAAACTCAGTCTCGATCTGTTGGCCCCAATGACACTGGGCAGGGGGACACTTGTTGGGGTCCACTCTGGAGGATCAGTAACAGAAATTGAGACTATTGTAACCTCAATGAACAGATGTGTGAGCCAAACTGTAGTTAACATAGAACAGTGTATAAGGCTCGGGTAAAATAAGATGTTTTTAACACTTCCATTTGATATTTCCGTCACTTTTTATAAGCAAGTTCAGTGAAAAGGTTTGTCTTATTTGTCAGGTCAATATTAGAGCAACGAAGTGATTTCTTTCCAAGGATGTACATCTAATAATCTTGGTTAAAGCTTCAATCTTGTTTTAAATGCTTTTCCATTGAAAATGATACCTCTCTTTCAGCTCCCCCATTTCTGAGAAGTATAAAATCTTATAATTTATTATTACCAAAGGGGAAAGGTGGGAGGAGGGATAAATTAACAGTTTGGGATTAACACATACACACTGCTATGTATAAAATAGATCATCAACAAGGAACTACTGTATAGCACAGGGAACTACACTCAACATTTTGCAATAACCTATAAGGGGAAATAATCTGAAAAAGAATAGATATTTTTATTGACATCATCTATCAATGACAGTTAAAGTGTAGCCTAAGGGAAGCTGGTGGTGAGTGCTTCTGACCCTGAAGACTTCAATCATCTAAAGTTTGGACTCTGCCTACTTCCCAAGGCCCTTAATGAACATATGTGTAGCCGTAGCTTAAAAAATTCCCCAGTTTGGGTTTCGGGGAGACACTGATTTTGAAAAAGCCCTGGTGTTCTCCTTACATGAATGGGACTCTTCCTACTGCTAAAACATGTCTGTCACACCCAGAGGATGCTATACCGTCTGATCGGGAAGAGTTTGGAAAAGGCATCTCATCTCCTCATCTCCTGGTGCTCGGGTTCACCCCTCCAGCGTCTTTACTAACAGTCTCCCCACTTGGAGATGTCAGCACTGTCAACATCCTGTTGCGTACAGTTTGGAATTTGTCCAGAGGATGAAGCGGAAGGATGAGGAACAATGAGAGACAAGTCCTAGGTGTTCAGACAGGCACATGTCACTCTAATTTCCAATCAGGAAGACGAATTGACCAAAGGCTAGGGTTGCCCATGGAAACAGTATAGGGCTTGAGGAAATCCCGCTGCTTTGTGGCCAGTTCCCATAAACACAAGTTGAACAATGGAACTCAGGGGCAGTAAAATTCACAAAACTGCAGAGTTGAAAATATCCATCACTGAAAAATGTCTTGAAGAAAGTCAGAGAAAAGGACTTGTAAGCAAGGGAGAATGGCAGGAAAGGGATTTGAGGAGGTAGAAAGGACTCGCCATTAAGCACAAGAAAAGGGGCTGAACATTGCCAACATTGCAGTTGGCCAAAAAGGCTGTATGCGTTTTTTTCTGTATATATTCAAGAAAAGGGCATACACTTTTTTAGCCAACCAAACAGGTGGGCACTGGAAGTCAATACTACAAAAGATATCACTTCGCATCAGTCAGAAGAGCCATCGTCATAAAGCGTAAACAACAGAAATGCAGGACAGGGCAACGAGAAGAGGGAGCCCTGTGAGACTTATAGTGGAAATGTATATTGCCAACGGCCATTCTGGAGAAGTGTATTGTGTTTACTAAAGCATCTAAAAAATGAGCTACAGAGCATAGGGCACTTGCACTCATGGGCGTATATCTTGGGAAAAAGAAAAATCGAGAGGACACAGGCACCCCAATGTTTACCCCCTCTCTGTTTAAAAGATCCTCGACTAGGATATAACTTAAATGTCTCTGGAGGGAAAAAATGGATAGAGATGTGGTACTTAGGTAGAGTGGAATATTATTCAGCCTGGAAATCAATGAAATATGGCCAGTTGTAACAACTCCGGAGGAGTTACGTATGATCATTCTAAGTGACAGAATCCAAAAAGAAAAAGACACATATCATAAGATATCACTTAAAGGTGGAATCCAAAATGGCTACACATGAAATAAATTACAAAACAAAAACATAGTCAAATATGTAGAAAACACGCATAAGGCTGCTAAACGGGAAAGGTGGGGAGGGGTGAGGCATCATCCAGGAGGTTGAAATTAGCAAAGATACCATTCCAAATACCAAACTGATAATCAACAAGGCCTACACGGTAGCTAAAAGAACTGCACTCAGCACACTCAAGTCACCGGAAAAGAATATATACGACTGGTAAGAATCTGAAAAAGAATTTATTGATGTCTCTCTGTACGTGAATCAAGTGGATGTACAGCAGCAAGAAACAGAGCTTTGAAAATCAGCTGTAACCAATATAGTAATAAATTGAAAAAAATAAACGACAGAGAGACAGAGAAAACCTCTTACAACTTTTCCTCAGGGACGGTGATGCAACATGGATTGAACACATCTAGACCCACAGCAGGATGAGACATAAGGCTGGAAACTGTTTGCGCTAAGAGAAATGTGAGGTTGGGTGAGGAAATGCACACCCTTTAAAGTAATACTACCTGGTACCCATTCAATGGGTCCCAAATCTGCAGGTTCAAGGGATCTTCCTACAACTAAAACATGCATGGAAAACCCAGAAGACTGTACACCATGTGATCGGGAGATGTGTCTAAAATGCACCTCATTTATCCTCTCCTGGTGCTCCTGTTCACCATTCCAGCCACGCTACTTAGAATCTCCCCACTTGGAGAATCAGCACATTTAAACTTCTGTTTCACACATTTTGCAAATTGTGAGGAGGATGAACGGGAAGAGGGGGAACCAATGAGAGAATAGTTGTAGGGGTTTGGACGGGCACATATCACTCTAATTTCCCATTAAGAATAAGAATTAAAGAAAGGCTCAGCCTGCCTCGCCGGAGCCAAAATAGGGCCTGAAGCAATCCTGCGGGTTTGAGGCCAGCTCACAAAAGAGCAACTTAAAAAATGGAGCTCAGGGTCACTGCAATTCACAAACCTGCAGAGTTATAAATGAAAACTAACGTCCAAAAATATGTTGAGGTAAGGCAAAGAAGAGGATCTGAATGCAAGACAGAATTGCAAGAAACAGATTTCAAGAGATAGATTGGACTCGTCTTTAACGCACATGAAAAGCGGCAGAATTTCGACAATGATGCAGTTGGCCCAAAAGGGCGTATGCGTTTTTTCCTGATTATATCCAGGAAAAAACGCATACGCACTTTATGGGCAACGAAGCAAGCAAGCAATGCAAATGTGCACAACAAAGAAGTCTCACTTCCCACCGGTCAAAAGGGCCATCCTAAAAAATTGTAAAAACCAGAAATGCAGGACAGGCCATGGAGAACAGGGAGCCTTTATACACTGATGGGCAGTGTGTGAACTGCCGAGAGCCACTCTGGAGAAGTGTATGGTGGTTCCTAAATCATCTAAAAAACAGAGCTACAGAGCATAGGACACTTCCAATCATGGGAGTATACCTAGGGAAGTCTAAAAATCAACAAGACACAAGCACACCACAGTTTAGGGCTACTCTGTTTACAAGAACCTCAACTTCAGTACACCTTAAATATCCCAGGAAAGAGAACAATGGATAAAGAAGATGTGGTACTTATGTACAATGGAATATCTCTTCACCATGAAATCAATGTAATAAGGCTAGTAGAAGGATAAAGAGTGGATTTAGGTCCGATAATACAAGTTGAAATAAGTCAAACAGAAAAAGAAACATATCATAAGATATCACTTATAGAGGGAGGGTAAATATGGCTGCACAAGAAATGAATTACAGAACAGAACAGTGTCTCACATTTAGAAAACACACTTATGTCAGCTTAAGGGGAAAGGAGAGGTGGGGTGATGCATAAAACCAGAGTTTGAAATTAGCACAGATACCGTTCAATAAACCAAATAGGTATTAGACAAGATCTACACCTTGCTCAATGAATTGGCCTCAACACACCCTATACACCGCAGAGAAATATATCTGAGTAATAAGAATCTTAAAACCCATGTATTGATATATCTCCATAAGGGAATCAAGTGTGTGCAGAGCGGCACAAACACAGCAGTGAAAATGAGCTAAACCCCATTATAGAAATAAATTTTAAAAACAAAACGCTGAAACAATGAAAGAGAGAAAAATTCTTACAAAATTCGCTCAGGGGCTGTGATGCAACCTGGATTGACCACATATAAACCCACAGCTGGATAAGACATAAGGCTGGACACTTGGGGCTGAGAGGATTGGTGAGCTTTGGTGAGCAACTGCCGAAAGTTTAATGCAATACTTCATGCTACTCATTCCAAGGGTCCCAACACTCCAGGTTGAAGGGAATCTTCCTACAGCTAAACCATGCTTGGGAAACCCAGCGACTGGTATACCATATGATCGGGAAAGGTTTCTAAAACACACCTCATTTTTCCTCTCTGGGGCTCCGGATCGACATTCCAGCCGCTTTACTAACAACATCCCCACATGGAGTCAATGCCTTTAAGTTCTGGTATCGCACAGTCTGCAGTTAGTGCAGAGATGAATGGGAATAGGGGGAACCAGTGAGAAACTAGCTGTAGCGGTTTCAATGGGCACATGTCACTCTAATATCACATCAGTAAGAAGAATTAACCAAAGGCACAGCAAGGTGCCCCAGAAGAAAAATAGGGCTTCAAGGAATCCTGTGGTTATGGGGCAAGACCACAAAAATAAGAGCTGAAAAATGGAGCTAAGGGCCACTGCAATGCAAAAACCTGCAGAGTTATAAAGGCCAACTATTTTCAAAAAATATATTGAGGTAAGGCTATGAAGAGGCATTGAAAGCAAGGCAGAATTGCAGGAAACCGATTTCAGGAGGTAGACTGGAATTGCACTGAAAACATATGAAGAGAGTCAGAACCTCGACAATGATGCACTTGGGCAAAAAGGGCGTATGTGTTTTTTCCTGAATATATTCAGAAAAAAACGCATACGCACTTTTTGGCCAACCAAGCAAGCTTGCAAAGGAAATCTGCACTACAATGAAGTCTCACTTCCACCTGGTCAAAAGGGCCATCTGAAAAAAGTGTAAAATCCATAAAGGCATGACAGGCCATGGGGAACTGGGAGCCTTGTTATGCTGATGGGCGGGATGGAAATTGCCAACAGACACTCGGGAGAAGAGTATGGTGTTTCTAGAAACATCTAAAAAACAAAGCAACAGAGCCTAGGGCACTTCCACTTATGGTCCTATAGCTTAGGGAAATTAAAATCAAAAAGACACAGCCACCCCAAAGTTTGGGACGCCTCTGTTTACAAGAACTTCGTTTACCGTACAAGTTCAATATCACAGAAAGTGAAAAATGGATAAAGAACTTGTGGTACTTACGTACAATGCAGTATCACTCAGCAATGAAATCTATGTCATCAGGCCCGTAGCAGCATAATGAGTGGATTCAGGTATGATGATTCTAACTGAAATAAATCACACAGAAAAAGAAACATCATAAGATATCAGTAATACACGGAATGTAAACTTGGCTACACAGGAACTGAATTCCAAAACAGAACAGGGTCTCAAATTTAGAAAACCAACTTATGCTTGCTTAAGGGGAAAGGTGAGTTGGGGTGCTGCATAAAACCAAAAATTGAAATGAGCACAGATAAAGTTCCTTAAGCCAAATATGGAATAGACAAGAGCTACTCCTTGCTCAACGAAATGGACTCAACACCGCATATTAAACGCCTAAGAATGTACCTGACTTGTAAGTATCTTAAAACCTATGGATTGCTATGTCTCCAAAGAGAATCAAGCGTGTGTACAGGGGCATAAATGCAGCAGTGATAGGATTGGAGTGGTTTGGTGAGCAAATGAAGACCCTTTGAAGTCATATTGCATGGTACCCATTCCATGGGTCTCAACTCTCCAGGTTTAAGGGATTCTTCCTTCAGCTAAAACATGCATGTGGAACCCAGAGTATGATCAACCGTGTGAACGGGAGACGTGTTCAAATATGTCTCAGTTTTCCTCCCCTGGTACTCGGGTGCAACATTCCAGACGCTTTACTAACACTCTCCAGACTTGGAGAGTCAGCGCCTTTAAACTCCTGTTTGGCCCAGTTTGCAATTTCTGCGGAAGATGAACAGGAATAGCGAGAACCAATGAGAGACTAGCTGGAGGTGTCTGGACGGGCAAATTTAACTCTCATTTCCCACCAGGAAGAGGAAATAACCAAGGCTCAGCGTGCCGTGCCGAAACCAGATTAGGGCCTGAAGCCATCCTGCGGTGTTGCGGCCAGCTCACAAGAAAGCGAGTTGAAGAAAGGAGCTCAGGGGCACTGTAATTCACAAACCTGCAGAGTTATAAATGACAGCTATCGTCCAAAAATATACTGAAGTAAGGCTGCCAAGAGGACTTGAAAGCGGGGCAGAATTGCAGGAAACCGATTTCAGGAGGTAGACTGGAATTGCATTGAAAGCATAGGAAAAGAGGCAGAACGTCCACACTGATGCACTTGGCCAAAAAGGGCGTATGCGTTTTTTCCTGAATATATTCAGGAAAAAACGCATACGCACTTTTTGGCCAACCAAGCAAGCTTGCAAAGGAAATCTGCACTACAATGAAGTCTCACTTCCACCTGGTCAAAAGGGCCATCTGAAAAAAGTGTAAAATCCATAAAGGCATGACAGGCCATGGGGAACTGGGAGCCTTGTTATGCTGATGGGCGGGATGGAAATTGCCAACAGACACTCGGGAGAAGAGTATGGTGTTTCCTTAAACATCTAAAAAACAAAGCAACAGAGCCTAGGGCACTTCCACTTATGGTCCTATAGCTTAGGGAAATTAAAATCAAAAAGACACAGCCACCCCAAAGTTTGGAACGGCTCTGTTTACAAGAACCTCGTTTACAGTACAAGTTCAACATCGCAGAAAGTGAAAAATGGATAAAGAAGTTGTGGTATTTACTTACAAAGCAATATCACTCAGCAATGAAATCTATGTCATCAGGCCCTTAGCAGCACAATGAGTGGATTCAGGTATGATGATTCTAACTGAAATAAGTCACACAGAAAAAGAAACATCATAAGATATCAGTAATACACGGAATGGAAACTTGGCTACACAGGAACTGAATTACAGAACAGAACAGGGTCTCAAATTTAGAAAACCAACTTATGCTTGCTTAAGGGTAAAGGTGAGTTGGGGTGCTGCATTAAACCAGAGATCGAAATGAGCACAGATAAACTTCCTTAAGCCAAATATGGAATAGACAAGAGTTACTCCTTGCTCAACGAAATGGACTCAACACTGCATATTAAACACCTAAGAATGTACCTGACTAGTAAGTATCTTAAAACCTATGGATTGCTATGTCTCCGAAAGAGAATCAAGCGTGTGTGCAGCAGCATAAACGCAGCAGTGATAGGATTGCTGAGGTTCGGTGAGCAAATGCAGACCCTTTGAAGTCATATTGCATGGTACCCATTCCATGGGTCTCAACTCTCCAGGTTTAAGGGATTCTTCCTTCAGCTAAAACATGCATGAGTAACCCAGAGTATGATCCACCGTGTGATCGGGAAACGTGTTCAAATGTGTCTCAGTTTTCGTCCCCTGGTACTCGGGTGTAACATTCCAGATGCTTTACTAACACTCTCCCCACTTGGAGAGTCAGTGCCTTTAACCTCCTGTTTGGTCCAGTTTGCAATTTCTGCGTAAGATGAACAGGAATAGGGAGAACCAATGAGAGACTAGCTGGAGGTGTCTGGACGGGCAAATTTAACTCTCATTTCCCACCAGGAAGAGGAATTAACCAAAGGCTCAGCGTGCCGTGCCGGAACCACACTAGGGCCTGAAGCAATCCTGCGGTGTTGCGGCCAGCTCACAAGAAAGCGAGTTGAAGAAAGGAGCTCAGGGGCACTGCAATTCACAAACCTGCAGAGTTATAAATGACAGCTATCGTTCAAAACTATATTGAAGTAAGGCTGCCAAGAGGACTTGAAATCAGGGCAGAATTGCAGGAAACCGATTTCAGGAGGTAGACTGGAATTGCATGTAAAGCATAGGAAAAGAGGCAGAATGTCCACAATGATGCACTTGGCCAAAAAGGGCGTATGCGTTTTTTCCTGAATATATTCAGGAAAAAACGCATACGCCCTTTCTAGCCAACCAAGCAAGCTTGCAAAGGACATCTGCACTACAATGAAGTCTCACTGCCCCCGGTCAAAAGGGCCATCTGAAGAAAGTGTAAAATGAGAAAGGAAGGACAGGCCATGGAGAACTGGGATCCTTGTTATGGTGATGGGCCGGATGTAAATTGCCAACAGCCACTCTGGAGAAGTGTATGGTGTTTCCTGAAACATCTAAAAAACAAAGCAACAGAGCCTAGGGCACTTCCACTTATGGTCCTATAGCTTAGGGAAATTAAAATCAAAAAGACACAGCCACCACAAAGTTTGGGATGGCTCTGTTTACAAGAACCTCGTTTACGGTACAAGTTCAATATCAGAGAAAGCGAAAAATGGATAAAGAAGTTGTGGTACTTACGTACAATGCAATATCACTCAGCAATGAAATCTATGTCATCAGGCCCGTAGCAGCATAATGAGTGGATTCAGGTACGATGATTCTAAGTGAAGTAAGTCACACAGAAAAAGAAACATCATAAGATATCACTACTACACGGAATGTAAACTTGGCTACACAGGAACTGAATTACAAAACAGAACAGGGTCTCAAATGTAGAACACCAACTTATGCTTGCTTAAGGGGAAAGGGGAGTTGGGGTGCTGCATAAAACCAGAGATTGAAATGAGCACAGATACCGTTCCATAAGCCAAATATGTAATAGACAAGAGCTACTCCTTGCTCAACGAAGTGACTCAACACCCCATATTAAACACCTAAGAATATACCTGACTAGTAAGAATCCTAAAACGTATGGATTGATATGTCTCCGAAGGGAATCAAGCGTGTGTACAGCGGCATAAACACAGCAGTGATAGGATTGGTGAGGTTCGGTGGGCAAATGCAGACCCTTTGAAGTCATATTGCATGGTACCCATTCCATGCGTCTCAACTCTCCAGGTTTAAGGGATTCTTCCCTCAGCTAAAACATGCATGTGGAACCCAGAGTATGATCCACCGTGTGATCGGGAAACACATTCAAATGTGTCTCAGTATTCGTCCCCTGGTACTCGGGTGCAATATTTCAGAAGCTTTACTAACACTCTCCCCACTTGGAGAGTCAGTGCCTTTAACCCCCTGTTTGGCCCAGTTTGCAATTTCTGCGTAAGATGAACAGGAATAGGGAGAACCAATGAGAGACTAGCTGGAGGTGTCTGGACGGGCAAATTTAACTCTCATTTCCCACCAGGAAGAGGAATTAACCAAAGGCTCAGCGTGTCATGCCGGAACCACACTAGGGCCTGAAGCAATCCTGCGGTGTTGCGGCCAGCTCACAAGAAAGCGAGTTGAAGAAAGGAGCTCAGGGGCACTGCAATTCACAAACCTGCAGAGTTATAAATGACAGCTATTGTCCAAAAATATATTGAAGTAAGGCTGCCAAGAGGACTTGAAAGCGGGGCAGAATTGCAGGAAACCGATTTCAGGAGGTAGACTGGAATTGCATGTAAAGCATAGGAAAAGAGGCAGAACGTCCACAATGATGCACTTGGCCAAAAAGGGCGTATGCGTTTTTTCCTGAATATATTCAGGAAAAAACGCATACGCCCTTTTTGGCCAACCAAGCAAGCTTGCAAAGGAAATCTGCACTACAATGAAGTCTCACTGCCCCCTGGTCAAAAGGGCCATCTGAATAAAGTGTAAAATCCAGAAAGTCAGGACAGGCCAAGGAGAACTGGGAGCCTTGTTATGCTGATGGGCGGGATGTAAATTGCCAACAGCCACTCTGGAGAAGTGTATGGTGTTTCCTGAAACATCTAGAAAACAAAGCAACAGAGCCTAGGGCACTTCCACTTATGGTCCTATAGCTTAGGGAAATTAAAATCAAAAAGACACAGCCACCCCAAAGTTTGGGACGGCTCTGTTTACAAGAACCTCGTTTAAAGTTCATGTTCAATATCACAGAAAGCGAAAAATGGATAAAGAAGTTGTGGTACTTACGTACAATGCAATATCACTCAGCAATGAAATCTATGTCATCAGCCCCATAGCAGCATACTGAGTGGATTCAGGTACGATGATTCTAGGTGAAATAAGTCACACAGAAAAAGAAACATCATAAGATATCACTACTACACGGAATGTAAACTTGGCTACACAGGAACTGAATTACAAAACAGAACAGGGTCTCAAATGTAGAACACCAACTTATGCTTGCTTAAGGGGAAAGGTGAGTTGGGGTGCTGCATAAAACCAGAGATTGAAATTAGCACAGATACTGTTCCATAAGCCGAATATGTAATAGACAAGATGTACTACTTAGTAATAGACTTACTTGTACTACTTGTAATAGACAAGAAGTACTATTTGTAATAGACAAGGTACTACTTGTAATAGACAAGAGGTACTACTCAATGAAGTGGACTCCACACGCCATATTAAACGCCTAATAATATACCTGACTTGTAAGAATCTTAAAACCTATGGATTGATATGTCTCCGTAAGAGAATTAAGCATGTGTACAGCGGCAGAAACGCAGCATTGATAGGATTGGTGAGGTTCGGTGAGCAAATGCAGACCCTTTGAACTCATATTGCATGGTACCCATTCCATAGGTCCCAACTCTCCCGGTGTAAGGGATTCTTCCTTCAGCTAAAACATGCATGTGTAACCCAGAGTATGATCCACCATGTGATCAGGAAACGTGTTCAAATGTATCTCGTTTTTGGTCCCCTGCTACTCGGTGCAACTTTCCAGACGCTTTACTAACACTCTCCCCACTTGGAGAGTCAGTGCCTTTAACCTCCTGTTTGGCCCAGTTTGCAAGTTCTTCGGAAGATGAACAGGAATAAGGAGAAACAATGGTAGACTATCTGTAGGTGTCTGGACGGGCAAATTTAACTCTCATTTCCCACCAGGAAGTCGAATGAACCAAAGGCTCCACGTGCCGTGCTGGAACAAGATTAGGGCCTGAAGAGATCCTGCGGTTTTGCGGCCAGCTCACAAGAAAGCGATTTGAAGAAAGGAGCTCAGGGGCACTGTAATTCACAAACATGTGGAGTTATAAATGACAGCTATCATCCAAAATTATACTGAATTAAAGCTGCGAAGAGCACTTGATTGCGGGGCAGAATTGCTGGAAACCGATTTCAGAACGTACATGGGAGTCGCTCTTAAAGCATAGGAAAAGAGACAGAACTTGGAAAATAATGCACTTGGCAAAAAAGGGCATATGTGTTTTATCCAGAGCTCTCATAACTGAGGGGAGGACATTCCCAGCAGGCTCCAACTGCCACCTGAGGGCTCACATTGCCAAGGCAACGTGAGGAAGCCAGGCAGGAGTTACCTCACAGCAGAGGTCCCACCTCATAGAAGGGTGAGAAACCCAGCCAACATCAGACTCTCACCAGAGGGCCCACATCACCAAGGGCCTCGGAGTGAGGCAGGCAGGATTAGCCTCACAACACTGGGACCCTAGAATAAAAAAGTGAGGAATCGAACAGTTGGAACCTCCCAGCAGGCAGCCCAGAGCACCGAGGCTATGGGATCCAGGCCACAGTGAACTCACAGAAGAGGGCCCATGTCATGAAACTGAGCAACCCAGCCATTGGGACCTCAGAGCAGGAGGCCCACATCCCCATGGGGATGGAAATCTGGTAGGAGTGTCCTCGCAGCACTGAGAACGTATCAGAAAATTTTGGGCGACCAGCAGTTAGGGCCTGATGCCAGAGGACCCTCATCACCAAGGGAAGGAGGCTCCCAGCAGGCTCCAACTGCCACCAGAGGGCTGACGTCGCCAAGGCGATGTGTGCCAACCAGGCACGAATGACCTCACAGCAGAGGGCCCAACTCAGAGAAGTGTGACGAACCCGGTCAGAATCAGACTCGCACCAGAGGGCCCACATCACCAAATGGATTGGAACCAGGCAGGAGTGTCCTCACATGAGTAGGGCCACATCATCTAAAGGTGAGGAACCCAGAACATGTGGCTTCAAACCATAGGACATCCATCACCAAGGGGCTGGGAGTGAGGCAGGCAGGAGGAGCCTCATAACAGAGGGCCCAAAAATAAGAAAGGTGAGGAATCCAGCATTTGGAACCTCCCAGCAGGCGGCCCAGAGCACAGAGGCTAGGGGATCCAGGCCAGAGTGAACTAACACCAGACAGCCCACATCATGAAACTGTGAGCAACCCAGACATTGGGACCTCAGAGCAGAAGGCCCACATCCCCATGGTGATGGGAACATGACAGGAGTGTCCTGGCATCACTGGGCTCACATCAGAAAACGTGGGGTGCTCAGAAGTTAGGGCCTGATGCTAGAGGGCACTCATCACCGAGAGGAGGAGGCTCCCAGCAGGCTCCAGCTGCCACCAGAGGGCCAACGTCGCCAAGGCGATGTGTGCCAGCCCGGCAGGAGTGACCTCACAGCAGAGGGCCCACCTCACAGAAGGGTGAGGAACACAGCCAGGATCAGACTCTCACCAGAGGGCCCACATCACCAAGGGGATGGGAACCAGGCAGGAGTGTCCCCACACCAGTGGGACAACATCATCAAAAGGTGAGGATCCCAGCACATGTAGCCTCAAACCAGAGGAACCACATCACCAAGGGGTTCGGAATGAGGCTGGCAGGACCGGCCTCACAACACAGGGTCCATAGAATATAAAAGTTGAGGAATCCAGCAGTTGGAACCTCCCAGCAAGTGGCCCAGAGCACTGAGGCTATGGGATCCAGGCCGCAGTGAACTCACAGCAGAGGGCCCACATCATGAACCTGTGAGCAGCCCAGCCGTTGGGACCTCAGAACAGAAGGTCCACATCCCCATTGGGATGGGAACCTGGCAGGAGTGGCTTCGCACCACTTAGCACATATCAGAAAATGTTAGGAGCCCAGCAGTTAGGGCCTGACGCCAGGGGGCCCTCATAACTGAGGGGAGGAGACTCCCAGCAGGTTCCAACTGCCAACAGAGGGCCCACGTCTACAAGGTGGCATGCGCCAGCCAGGCAGTAGTGACCTCACAGCAGAGGGCCTATCTCACAGAAGGGTGAGGAACCGAGGCAGGATGAGACTCTCACCAGAGGGCCCACAACACCAAGGGGATGGGAACCAGTCAGGACTGTCCTCCCACCAGTGGGGCCACATCATCGAAAGGTGAGGAACCCAGCACATGTGGCCTCATATCAGAGGACATACATCACAAAGGGGATGGGAGTGAGGCAGGTAGGAGTAGCCTAAAAACAGAGGGCCCAAAGAATAAAAAAGGTGAGGAATCCAGCATTTGGAACCTCCCAGCAGGCGGCCGAGAGCACAGAAGCTATGGGATGCAGGCAGGAGTGAACTAACACCAGAGAGCCCACATCATGAAACTGTGAGCAACCCAGGCGTTGGGACCTCAGAGCAGAAAGCCCACATCCCCATGGGGATGGGAACCTGACAGGAGTGTCCTGGCATCACTGGGCTCACATCAGAAAATGTGGGGAGCCCAGCAGTTAGGGCCTGGTGCTAGAGGGCCGTCATCACCGAGGGCAGGAGGCTCCCAGCAGGTTCCATATGCCAACAGAGGGCCCACGTCGCCAAGGTGATGTGTGCAAGTCAGGCAGGATTGACCTCACAGCAGAGGGCCTACCTCACAGAAGAGTGAGGAACCCAGCCAGGATAAGACTGTCACCAGAAGGCCCACATCACCAAGGGGATGGGAACCAGGCAGGAGTGTCCTCACACCAGTGGGGCCACATCATTGAAAGTTGTGGAACCCAGCACATGTGGCCTCAAACCAGAAGACCCACATCAAGAAGGGTTGCGAGTGAGGCAGGCAGGAGGAGCATCACAAAACAGGACCCATAGAATACAAAAGTTGAGGAATCGAGCAGTTGGAACCTCCCAGCATGCGGCCAAGAGCACAGAGGCTATGGGATCCAGGCCACAGTGAACTAACAGCAGAGAGCCCACATCATGAAATTGTGATCAACCCAGCCGTTGGAACCTCAGAGCAGAAGGCCCACATCCCCATGGAGATGGGAACCTAAGAGGAGTGCCCGAGCATCACTGGGCTCACTAAGAAAAGTTGGGGAGCCCAGCAGTTAGGGCCTGACGTCAGAGGGCCCTCATCACAGAGGTGAGGAGGCTCCCAGCAGGGTCCAAGTGCCACCAGAGGGCTCATGTCAACAAGGCGAGGTGAGCAAGCCAGGCAAGAGTTACCTGATAGTAGAGGGCCCACCTCACAGATGGGTGAGGAACCCAGCCAGGATCAGACTCTCACCAGAGGACCCACATCACAAAGGGGATGGGAACCAGTCAGGATTATCCTCACACCAGTGGGGCCTCATCATCTTAAGGTGAGGATCCCAGCACATGTGTCCTCAAACCAGAGGACCCACAACACCAAGGGCCTTGGAGTGAGGCAGGCAGCAGTAGCCTCACAACACAGGGCACATAATATAAAAAACGTGAGGATTCCAGCATTTAGACCTTCCAGCAGGTGGCCCAGAACACCAAGGCTATGGGATCCAGGCCACAGTGAACTCACAGCAGAGGGCCCACATCATAAAACTGTGAGCAACCCAGGCGTTGGGACCTCAGCACAGAAGGCCCACATCCCCATGGTAATGGGAACCTAGCTGGAGTGTCCTCGCACCACTGGGCGCACAGCAGAAAATGTGGGGAGCCCACCATTTAGGGCCTGACGCCAGAGGGCCGTCATCACCGAGAGGAGGAGGCACCCTGCACGCTCCAACTGCCACCAGAGGGCTCACGTCTCCAAGGTGACGTGTGCCAGCCAGGCAGGAGTGACCTCACAGCAGAGGGCCTACCTAACAGAACGTTGAGGAACCCAGCCAGGATTAGACTCTCGCCAGAGGGCCCACCTCACCAAGGGGATGGGAACCAGGCAGGAGTGTCCTCACACGAGTGGGGCCACATCATCGAAAGGTGAGGAACGCAGCACATGTGGCCTCAAGCCATAGGACAGTCATCACCAAGGGGCTGGCAGTGAGGCAGGCAGGAGGAGCCTCACAACAGAGGGCACATAGAATAAAAAAGTTGAGGAATCCAGCAGTTGGAACCTCCCAGCAGGCGGCTCAGAGCACCGATGATAAGAGATCCTTGCCGGAGTGAACTCACAGCAGAGGGCCCACATCATGGTACTGTGAGCAAGCCAGCCGTTTTGACCTCAGAGCAGAAGGCCCATATCCCCATGGGGATGGGAACCTGGCAAGAGTGTCCTCACTCACTTGGCGCAAATCAGAAAATGTGGGGAGCCCAGTAGTTATGACCTAAGGCAAGAGGGCCCTCATCACCGAGGGGAGGAGGATCCCAGCACACTCCAACTGCCACCAGAGGGCCCACGTTGCCAAGGTGACGTGTGCCAGACAGGCATGATTGACCTCACAGCAGAGGGCCCACCTCACAGAAGGGTGAGGAACCCAGCCAGGATCAGACTCTCACCTGAGGGCCCACATCAGCAAGGGGATGGGAACCAGTCAGGACTGTTTTCCCTCCAGTGGGGCCACATCATCGAAAGGTGCGGAACCCAGCACATGTGGCCTGAAATCAGAGGACACATATCACAAAGGGAATGGGAGTGAGGCAGGCAGGAGTAGCCTAAAAACAGAGGGCCCAAAGAATAAGAAATGTGAGGAATCCAGCATTTGGAACCTCCCAGCAGGCGGCCGAGTGCACAGAAGCTATGGGATGCAGGCAGGAGTGAACTAACAGCAGAGAGCCCACATCATGAAACTGTGAGCAACCCAGGCGTTGGGACCTCAGAGCAGAAGGCCCACATCCCAATGGGGATGTGAACCTGGCTGGAGTGTCCTCGCACCACTGGGCGCACATCACAAAATGTGGGGAGCCCAGCAGTTAGGGCCTGACGCCAGAGGGCCCTCATCACCGAGGGGAGGAGGCTCCCAGCAGGCTCCAAGTGCCACCACAGGGCTCATGTCCACAAGGCGAGGTGAGCAAGCCAGGCAGGAGTGACCTCACAGCAGACGGCCCATCTCACAGATGGGTGAGGAACCCAGCCAGGATCAGACTCTCAACAGAGGGCCCACATCACCAAGGGGATGTGAACAAGGCAGGAGTCTCCTAAGATCATTGGTCCCACATCATCGAAAGGTGAGGAACCCAGCACATGTGGCCTCAAACCAGACGACACACATCACGAAGGGGCTGGGAGTGAGGCAGGCAGGAGGATCCTCACAACAGAGGGCCCAAAAAATTAAAAAAGTGAGGAATCCAGCAGTTGGAACCTCCCAGCAGGCGGCCAAGAGCACAGAGACTATGGGATCCAGGCTTCTGTGAACTAACACCAGAGAGCCCACATCATGAAAATGTTAACAACCCAGCCGTTGGGACCTCAGAGCAGAAGGCCCACATCCCCATGGAGATGGGATCCTAAGAGGAGTGCCAAAGAATCACTGGGCTCACTAAGAAAAGTTGGTGAGCCCAGCAGTTAGGGTCTGACGCAAGAGGGCCCTCATCACCGGGGGGAGGAGATTCCCAGCACGCTCCAACTGCCACCACACGGCTGACTTCACCAAGGCAATGTGTGCCAGCCATGCAGGAGTGACCTATCAGCAGAGGGTCTCCCTCACAGAAGGGTGAGGAACACAGCCAGGAACAGACTCTCACCAGGGGGTCCACATAACCACGTGGATGAGAACCAGGGAGGAGTGTCCTCACACTAGTGGGCCCACATCATCGAAAGGTGAGGAACCCAGCAAAGGTGGCCACAAACCAGAGGACCCACATCACCAAGGGGTTGAGAGTGAGATAGGTGTCTGGACGGGCATATTTAACACTCATTTCCCACCAGGAAGAAGAATTAACCAAAGGCTCAGCGTGCCCTGCCAGAAGCAGATTAGGGCCTGAAGCAGTCTTGCGGGTTTGCGGCCAGCTCACAAGAAAGCGAGTTGAAGAAAGGAGCTCAGGGGCCCTGTAATTCACAAACCTGCAGAGTTATAAATGACAGATAACGTCCAAAAATATATTGAAGTAAGGCTGCGAAGAGGACTTGAAAGCGGGGCAGAATTTCAGGAAACCGATTTCAGGAGGTAGACTGGATTTGCATTTAAAGCATAGGAAAAGAGGCAGAACATCGACAATGATGCACTTGGCAAAAAAGGGCATATGAGTTTTTTCCTGCATATATTCAGGAAAAAACACATATGCCCTTTTTGGCAAACCAAGCAAGCTTGCAATGGAAATCCGAACTACTATGAAGTGTCACTTCCCCCCAGTCTAAAGGGCCATCTGAGAAAAGTGTAAAATCCAGAAAGGCAAGACAGGCCATGGGGAAAAAGGAGCCTTGTTATGCTGATGCGCAGGATGTAAATTGCCAACAGCCACTCTGGAGAAGTGTATGGTGTTTCCTGATACATCTGAAAAACAAAGCAACAGAGTCTAGGGCATTTCCACTTATGGTCCTATAGCTTAGGGAAATTAAAATCAAAAAGACACAGCCACCCCAAAATTTGGGACGCCTCTGTTTACAGGAACCTCTTGTACAGTACAAGTTAAATATCCCAGAGAACAAATAATTGATAAAGAAGTTGCGGTACTTACATACAACAGAATACCACTCAGCAATGAAATCTGTGTCACCAGACCTGTACCAGCATAATGAGTGGATTGAGGCACAATGATTCTCAGTGAAATAAGTCACACAGAAAAAGAAACATCATAAGGTATCACTAATGCACGGAATGTAAACTTGGCTACACATGAACTGAATTACAAAACAGAACAGGGTCTCAAGTTTAGAAAACCAACTTATGCTTGCTTAAGGGGAAAGGTGTGTTGGGGTACTGCATGAAACCAGAGTTTGAAATTAGCACAGATACCGTTCCATAAGCCAAATATGTAATAGACAAGACCTACCCCTTGCTCAACTAAATGGACTCAACAATGAGGTATCACCTCACACCTGTTAGAATGGGCATCATATGAAAATCTACAAACAACAAATGCTGGAAAGGGTGTGGAGAAAAGGAACCCTCTTCCACTATTGTTGGGAATATAAATTGATACAGTCACTATGGAGAACAATATGGAGTTTCTTAAGAAACTAATAATAGAATTACAATATGATACAGCAATCCCAGTACTGGACATATACCCAGACAAAACCATAAATCAAAAAGAGTCATTCACCGTAATGTTCATTGCATCACTATTTACAATATCGAGGTAATGGAAGCAACCTAAATGCCCACAGACAGACGAATGCATAAAGCTGTGGTACATATATAAAATGGAATATTACTAAGCCATGAAAGGAATGAATTGGGTCATTTGTAGAGACGTCGATGGATCTAGAGACTGTCATACAGAGTGAAGTAAGTCAGAAAGAGAAAAACAAATCTTGTATATTCATGCATATATGTGGAACCTAGAAAAACTGTACAGATTAACCGTTTTGCAAGGCATAAATAGAGCAAAAGATGTAGACAACAATCGTATGGACAACAAGGGGGGAAAGCTCTTGGGGGGGTGGTGGTGGGAGGAGTTGAGAGATTGGGATTGGCATGTAAACATTTATATGTATAAAATAGATAACCAATAAGAACCTGCTGTATAAAAATATAAAATAAAATTAAAAATTAAAAAGAAATAAAATTTAAAAAATAAAACAGAAAAAACAATTATTCCCTTCACATACATGTATTTATATGAATAAATTATTTCCATGCTTATATCTGTAAATACAAAAAAGAGGAATAAAATCTACCTTGAACCAAAAACGAAAAAGAGAAAAAAATAACAGAACCCACCAGTTACTCAGAGGAAAACCGTATCAGGGCACTTGCTCCAGTTGTAAACAATTCTGAAGTTGGTCAGTGGTGGGGAATCGTCTCCCATTCAGCCAGCAGCCCCCACACAGCAAGCGTCCTCATTGCAAAGCTGGGGCACTGTGCCGAGGCATCTGTGAGTAAACGTGAGCTGAGCCCCAGGCCAGTTGCTGCTGAACTGTTCCCACCCTTCCCAGGTAAAACACCTGAATATATACAAGGACTTGAAAGCCTAGAGGAAGGGCCATGGAGCCACACGAGTGACAGCATGCCAGCTGACTTGGTGCCTGCAGGCCAGCCAGGATGGTCCTGGCCCTGGGTGCTCTTCTGGAAGATTTCCTTTTCCCTGCCTGAGATATCCGTCCTGTCTCTGCCCCCACTGCATTTTTCCTTCCTCACCTCTGCCCAGGGAGAAATTCCAGCAGCAGGTATGGGTGACACATCCTCTTCTTTAGCAGGTGGCAGCCTGGCAACTGCTGCAGAAAGTCCAGCAGAGCCCCACTCACACTGGGCCACCCACAAAGCCGTGGCCTCTCACTCCCTCCCACCAGCCCAGCCCCGAGACTGCTGACAGGGCAGAGAAAATGGCGTCAGGCACAGCTGCAGGGGCTCTTGCTGCCTGGAGTGGTATTTATATTGATCTCAACCCAGGCACACCTGGGGAGGGCTGGCCGGCACGGTAAGGCTGCCCAGGTCAGCCAATCATCACCCCTCAGGGGCTCACAGTTGCAGAAAATGGAACTTGCTGAACCGGCCAGGTCCAAGGAACAGGTGTGGGCTCCTGAGAGTCAGGATAGACAAGGGGCTGCAGCTTTGGCTTGTTTTCTAATCATTTTATCTGGCCCATGAGTGGGAGACAACTTCAAGAAAACCCTCTCCTAATGAGAGGAACCCAGGAGTCAGGGAGAGGAGGGGTGGGTGGTGGTTGGAGACAGAGGCCTGGTGCCCCGAGTGCAGTGGAAGTCTCTGGAAGACCAGGTGGAGGGAGGCCTCACGGAGTGATGCCCAGGGTCACAGACCTGTGGCAGCTGCTGTTTGTTAGTTCAAGTCCTGCTCTGAGGTGCTCTGTGTCAGCTCTGAGCGACAGGTGAGCTGGGGGTGCTCTGCAATGAGGGCTATGTGCACGGTTCCTGTGTGCCCAGCCCTGCCACGGTACCTGCAAGGGTAGCTCTGTATCCTGGGAGGGGCCTGACCACGAGAGCCCCGTGGGCTGGGGTGGGGGTGGGGTACCTGCCCAGGTGAGCTCCATATCCTGGGATTGGTCTGACCACGAGAGCCCCATGGGCTGCTGGGGACCTGGTAAAGGATGTCAGGACAGTCAGTGAAGCCACCGAGGATATACCTCCAGTTGCTCCTAATTCCTATACCCTGCTGGTCATTCTACCAACCACCAGGACATGGTATTCTGTATTAGTCTTCAATGATGCCTTCTTTTGTATTCCATTAGTCCCAGAGTCACAAGAAATTTTGGCTTGTGAGTGGCAGGACTCAACATACAACTAAAACAAGACTTCCGGGCCGTCTGGCCCCAAGGGTGCAAAAATTCCCACACCATCTTTGGGGAAAGCTTAGCTAAAGACCTAAAAGTTCTACCTCTGGAAAAGGAAACCCTCCTTCAATATGCAGACGACATTCTGATCGCCAGCCCTACTAAGGAGGCCTCTGAACTACCAAGCCAATAAAGGATAGAAGTTGTCCAAGAAAAAGCTCAAATATCACAGACTGCGGTGACCTGCCTGGGCTTCATTCTCACAGAAGGTCGGAGAAGCCCATCCCAGGAAAGGGAAGAAACCATTTGCAGCCTTACCCCTTTCTAAAACTAGAAGACAGCTTAGGGGTTCCTGGGGAGGCCAGGGTTTGCTGCTTCTGGATCCCTAACTACAGTCTACTAGCTGGGCCTCTATATGAAACACTGAAAGGAAAAGATGATGATCCTTTTGAACAGAATCCAGAAGTGGCCTTTCAAGAATGGAAAGAGCAGTCAATTCAGACCCTTGCCCTGGAACTCCCTAATTGAGCTAAACCCTTTGACCTTTCCATTCCCGGTGAAAGGTGAATCGCCATTGGAGAATTAGTGCAAAAACTGGGACCACTTGAAATGGAACAATGCAAGAATGCCATCCAGGTAGGATAAACTACAGTCACCAAGGGGCTTGGCCCACTGCCACATCTGGCCAAGATACTGGCGGTATCTAAAAACCTGGAAATCAGCAGCCCAAAAGGCCACCTCCCTCCTAAGGGTAAAGGACCTCACGTGGTGATCCTAATCACCAACCATGCCCTGAAGTTGCAGGGTTTGCTCCGTGGGCACACCGACCTCGAGTGAGGAGACCCTCCAACTCCAACATCCAGAGAGATAACCGGGGGCAACAGGGCACCGTGACGACTCGTGTGAACATCACTTGACCTGGAGTTTCTCTCATAAAACAACAAGAGTGTGTCCCGAAGGAGTAGACTACTGCTTGCAGGACTTACTGCACCCAGAGGGGAGCTAATAATCTTGGCGGGGGAACCGTATACCACACTGTCACCATAGAAAAGCCTACAGACACCGTGATGATGGTGGCCAATAAGACCGGCTGGACTCCTGTTTACTTCAAAAGGCTGTTGACTCAGTGGCCATCATGGTCCTTGATCACCACTGACCCTGGACTGTCTGGGAGTTGAGCGGGCAGGGCTCTGACACCTGGTGCTGTTTGTACGTTAATTCAGGGGCCTAATTGAAGAAAGCGCAGACTACTGGTCAGAGCATCTAGGCTGGCAGAAACGGTCAGCCTAAGGTGGCCGAACAAATGTGGGGCGGGGTGAAACCGGCCCCCACAGCGTCTCTGCACATCTCTTTCCTGGACCCTTAAAGGTCATTAGAATCTATAACACTTCCAATGCTGGTGCTCAGGTGGACGAGCAGGGAGGCAGGGGTCCTGGGGACAATCAACGTCACCGGGAGGCTGCTGGGGAGAAGCTCTGACCCTCGCCCCAGGGTATGAGGGCTCCCAACTCAGCACTCAGCAGTTACAGAAGAAGGGTCTGCACCCTCAGCACTCCAAGAATGAGGAACGGGACAAAAGGCAGAGGAGGGGTTTGTCCCCAGCAAAGCCCATTCAAAATCCCTGGGAGATAAAAATAGAATCTGGGCAATAAAGTCAAGTCTAACCTTTTTTATCCTTTGTGCTTTGTCTAATTTCACGTGCTCCTAGGGTCCCGCATGCAGAGGTTCCACACCCGGCACTTCAGACCAGATTTCCTAGTGCAGAATGGCTGGGTCGACACCTCAGCTCCTGGGGCCCAGTGCAGACTCCACGATATAGAGCCTGAACTACAGCCAACCCGGCCCTCGAGAGCTCCGCCGCCTCCCTCCCTCCCACTGACTCTGACAGGATCTCTACACAGCAGCCCAGCCCACAGCCCACGGGGTAGTGCATGCTCTCACCTCTCCATTCTCTGATCAAAATATAAAGTTTCCTTTGCTTGTGAACCAAACTCAGTCTCGATCTGTTGGCCCCAATGACACTGGGCAGGGGGACACTTGTTGGGGTCCACTCTGGAGGATCAGTAACAGAAATTGAGACTATTGTAACCTCAATGAACAGATGTGTGAGCCAAACTGTAGTTAACATAGAACAGTGTATAAGGCTCGGGTAAAATAAGATGTTTTTAACACTTCCATTTGATATTTCCATCACTTTTTATAAGCAAGTTCAGTGAAAAGGTTTGTCTTATTTGTCAGGTCAATATTAGAGCAACGAAGTGATTTCTTTCCAAGGATGTACATCTAATAATCTTGGTTAAAGCTTCAATCTTGTTTTAAATGCTTTTCCATTGAAAATGATACCTCTCTTTCAGCTCCCCCATTTCTGAGAAGTATAAAATCTTATAATTTATTATTACCAAAGGGGAAAGGTGGGAGGAGGGATAAATTAACAGTTTGGAATTAACACATACACACTGCTATGTATAAAATAGATCATCAACAAGGAACTACTGTATAGCACAGGGAACTACACTCAATATTTTGCAATAACCTATAAGGGGAAATAATCGGAAAAAGAATAGATATTTTTATTGACATCATCTATCAATGACAGTTAAAGTGTAGCCTAAGGGAAGCCGGGGGTGAGTGCTTCTGACCCTGAAGACTTCAATCATCTAAAGTTTGGACTCTGCCTACTTCCCAAGGCCCTTAATGAACATATGTGTAGCCGTAGCTTAAAAAACTCCCCAGTTTGGGTTTTGGGGAGACACTGATTTTGAAAAAGCCCTGGTGTTCTCCTTACATGAATGGGACTCTTCCTACTGCTAAAACATGTCTGTCACACCCAGAGGATGCTATACCGTCTGATCGGGAAGAGTTTGGAAAAGGCATCTCATCTCCTCATCTCCTGGTGCTCGGGTTCACCCCTCCAGCGTCTTTACTAACAGTCTCCCCAGCTGCAGATGTCAGCACTGTCAACATCCTGTTGCGTACAGTTTGGAATTTGTCCAGAGGATGAAGCGGAAGGATGAGGAACAATGAGAGACAAGTCCTAGGTGTTCAGACAGGCACATGTCACTCTAATTTCCAGTCAGGAAGATGAACTGACCAAAGGCTAGGGTTGCCTATGGAAACAGTATAGGGCTTGAGGAAATCCCACTGCTTTGTGGCCAGTTCCCATAAACACAAGTTGAACAATGGAACTCAGGGGCAGTAAAATTCACGAAACTGCAGAGTTGAAAATATCTATCACTGAAAAATGTCTTGAGGAAAGTCAAAGAAAAGGATTGGTAAGCAAGGGAGAATGGCAGGAAAGGGATTTGAGGAGGTAGAAAGGACTCGCCATTAAGCACAAGAAAAGGGGCTGAACATTGCCAACATTGCAGTTGGCCAAAAAGGCTGTATGCGTTTTTTCTGTATATATTCAAGAAAAGGGCATACACTTTTTTAGCCAACCAAACAGGTGGGCACTGGAAATCAATACTACAAAAGATATCACTTCGCATCAGTCAGAAGAGCCATCCTCATAAAGTGTAAACACCAGAAATGCAGGACAGGGCAAGGAGAAGATGGAGCCCTGTGAGGCTTATAGTGGAAATGTATATTGCCAACGGCCATTCTGGAGAAGTGTATTGTGTTTACTAAAGCATCTAAAAAATGAGCTACAGAGCATAGGGCACTTGCACTCATGGGCGTATATCTTGGGAAAAAGAAAAATCGAGAGGACACAGGCACCCCAATGTTTACCCCCTCTCTGTTTAAAAGATCCTCGACTAAGATATAACTTAAATGTCTCTGGAGGGAAAAAAATGGATAGAGATGTGGTACTTATGTAGAGTGGAATATTACTCAGCCTGGAAATCAATGAAATATGGCCAGTTGTAACAACTCCGGAGGAGTTATGTATGATCATTCTAAGTGACATAATTCAAAAAGAAAAAGACACATATCATAAGATATCACTTAAAGGTGGAATCCAAAGTGGCTACACATGAAATAAATTACAAAACAAAAACATAGTCAAATATGTAGAAAACACGCATAAGGCTGCTAAACGGGAAAGGTGGGGAGGGGTGAGGCATCATCCAGGAGGTTGAAATTAGCAAAGATACCATTCCAAATACCAAACAGATAATCAACAAGGCCTACACGGTAGCTAAAAGAACTGCACTCAGCACACTCAAGTCACCAGAAAAGAATATCTATGACTGGTTAGAATCTGAAAAAGAATTTATTGATGTCTCTCTGTATGTGAATCAAGTGGATGTACAGCAGCAAGAAACAGAGCTTTGAAAATCAGCTGTAACCAATATAGTAATAAATTGAAAAAAATAAATGACAGAGAGACAGAGAAAACCTCTTACAACTTTTCCTCAGGGACGGTGATGCAACATGGATTGAACACATCTAGACCCACAGCAGGATGAGACATAAGGCTGGAAACTGTTTGCGCTAAGAGAAATGTGAGGTTGGGTGAGGAAATGCACACCCTTTAAAGTAGTACTACCTGGTACCCATTCAATGGGTCCCAAATCTGCAGGTTCAAGGAATCTTCCTACAGCTAAAACATGCATGGAAAACCCAGAGAACTGTACACCATGTGATCGGGAGATGTGTCTAAAATGCACCTCATTTATCCTCTCCTGGTCCTCCTTTTCATCATTCCAGCCACGTTACTTAGAATCTCCCCACTTGGAGAATCAGCACATTTAAACTTCTGTTTCACACATTTTGCAAATTGTGAGGAGGATGAACGGGAAGAGGGGGAACCAATGAGAGAATAGTTGTAGGGGTTTGGACGGGCACATGTCACTCTAATTTCCCATTAAGAATAAGAATTAAAAAAAGGCTCAGCCCCCCTCACCGGAGCCAAAATAGGGCCTGAAGCAATCCTGCGGCTTTGAGGCCAGCTCACAAAAGAGCAACTTAAAAAATGGAGCTCAGGGTCACTGCAATTCACAAACCTGCAGAGTTATAAATGAAAACTAACGTCCAAAAATATGTTGAGGTAAGGCAAAGAAGAGGATCTGAATGCAAGACAGAATTGCAAGAAACAGATTTCAAGAGATAGATTGGACTCGTCTTTAAAGCACATGAAAAGCGGAAGAATTTCGACAATGATGCAGTTGGCCCAAAAGGGAGTATGCGTTTTTTCCTGAATATATCCAGGAAAAAACGCATACGCACTTTATGGGCAACGAAGCAAGCAAGCAATGCAAATGTGCACAACAAAGAAGTCTCATTTCCCACCGGTCAAAAGGGCCATCCTAAAAAATTGTAAAAACCAGAAATGCAGGACCGGCCATGGAGAACAGGGAGCCTTTATACGCTGATGGGCAGTGTGTGAACTGCCGAGAGCCACTCTGGAGAAGTGTATGGTGGTTCCTAAATCATCTAAAAAACAGAGCTACAGAGCATAGGGCACTTCCAAACACAGGAGTATATCTAGGGAAGTCTAAAATTCAACAAGACACAAGCACACCACAGTTTAGGGCTACTCTGTTTACAAGAACCTCAACTTCAGTACACCTTAAATATCCCAGGAAAGAGAACAATGGATAAAGAAAATGTGGTACTTATGTACAATGGAATATCTCTTCACCATGAAATCAATGTAATAAGGCTAGTAGAAGGATAAAGAGTGGATTTAGGTCCGATAATACTACTTGAAATAAGTCAAACAGAAAAAGAAACATATCATAAGATATCACTTATAGAGGGAGGATAAATATGGCTGCACAAAAAATGAATTACAAAACAGAACAGTGTCTCACATTTAGAAAACACACTTATGTCAGCTTAAGGGGAAAGGAGAGGTGGGGTGATGCATAAAACCAGAGTTTGAAATTAGCACAGATACCGTTCAATAAACCAAATAGGTATTAGACAAGATCTACACCTTGCTCAATGAACTGGCTTCAACACACTCTATACACCGCAGAGAAATATATCTGAGTAATAAGAATCTTAAAACCCATGTATTGATATATCTCCATAAGGGAATCAAGTGTGTGCAGAGTGGCACAAACACAGCAGTGAAAATGAGCTAAACCCCATTATAGAAATAAATTTTAAAACCAAAACGCAGAAACAATGAAAGAGAGAAAAATTCTTACAAAATTCGCTCAGGGGCTGTGATGCAACCTGGAATGACCACATATAAACCCACAGCTGGATAAGACATAAGGCTGGACACTTGGGGCTGAGAGGATTGGTGAGCTTTGGTGAGCAACTGCCGAAAGTTTAATGCAATACTTCATGCTACTCATTCCAAGGGTCCCAACACTCCAGGTTGAAGGGAATCTTCCTACAGCTAAATCATGCATGAGAAATCCAGCAGATGGTATACCATATGATCGGGAAAGGTTTCTAAAATGCACCTCATTTTCCTCTCCTGGGGCTCCGGAACAACAGTCCAGCCACTTTACTAACAACATCCCCACATGGAGAGTCAATGCCTTTAAGTTCCGGTATCGCACAGTCTGCAGTTAGTGCGGAGGATGGATGGGAATAGGGGGAACCAGTGAGAAAATAGCTGTACCAGATTCAATGGCCACATGTCATTCTAATCTCACATAGGAAGAAGAATTAACCAAAGGCACAGCAAGGTGCCCCAGAAGAAGAATAGGGCCTGAAGAAATCCTGTGGATATGAGGCAAGATCACAAAAATAAGAGCTGAAAAATGGAACTAAGGGCAACTGCAATTCAAAAAACTGCAGAGTTATAAAGGCCAACTATTTTCCAAAAGTATATTGAGGTAAGGCTATGAAGAGGCACTGACAGCAAGGCAGAATTGCAGGAAACTGATTTCAGGAGGTAGACTGGAATTGCATCGAAAACATATGAAAAGACTCAGAACATCAACAATCATTCACTTGGCCAAAAAGGGCGTATGCGTTTCTTCCTGAATATATTCAGGAAGAAACGCATACATCCTTTTTGGCCAACCAAGCAAGCAAGCTTGCAAAGGAAATCTACACTACAATGAAGTCTCACTGCCCCCCAGTCAAAAGGGCCATCTGAAAAAAGTGTAAAATCCAGAAAGGCAGGACAGGCCATGGAGAACTGGGAACCTTATTATGCTGATGGGTGGGATGTACATTGCCAACAGCCAATCTGGAGAAGTGTATGGTGTTTCCTGAAACATCTAAAACACAAAGCAACAGAGCCTAGGGCACTTCCACTTATGGTCCTATAGCTTAGGGAAATTAAACCCAAAAAGAAACAGCCACCCCAAAGTTTGGGATGGCTCTGTTTACAGGAACCTCGTTTACGGTACAAGTTCAATATCGCAGAAAGCGAAAAATGGCTAAAAATGTAGTGATACTTACGTACAATGCAATATCACTCAGCAATGAAATCTATGTCATCAGGACCGTAGCAGCATAATGAGTGGATTCAGGTACAATGATTTAAGTGAAATAAGTCACACAGAAAAAGAAACATCATAAGATATCACTAATACACAGAATGTAAACTTGGCTACACAGGAACTGAATTACAAAACAGAAAAGGGTCTCAAATGTAGAAAACCAACTTATGATTGCTGAAGGGGAAAGGTGAGTTGGGGTGCGGCAAAAAACCAGAGATTGAAATTAGCACAGATACCGTTCCATAAGCCAAATATGTAATAGACAAGAGCTACTCCTTGCTCAACGAAGTGGACACAACACCCCATATTAAACGCCTAAGAATATACCTGACTAGTAAGAATCTTAAAACCTAAGGATTGATATGTCTCCAAAAGAGAATCTAGCATGTGTACAGTGACATAAATGCAGCAGTGATAGGATTGGTGATGTTTGGTGAGCAAATGCAGACCCTCTGAAGTCATATTGCATGGTACCCATTCCATGGGTCTCAACTCTCCAGGTTTAAGGGATTCTTCCTTCAGCTAAAACATGCATGTGGAACCCAGAGTATGATCCACCATGTGATCGGGAAACGTGTTCAAATGTGTCTCAGGTTTCGTCCCCTGGTACTCGGGTGCAATATTCCAGACGCTTTACTAACACAATCCCCACTTGGAGAGTCAGTGCCTTTAACCTCCTGTTTGGCCCACTTTGCAATTTCTGCGTAATATGAACAGGAATAGTGAGAACCAATGAGAGACTAGGTGGAGGTTTCTGGACGGGCAAATTCAACTCTCATTTCGCACCAGGAAGAGGAATTAACCAAAGGCTCAGTGTGCTCTGTGGGAACCACAATGGGGCCTAAAGCAATCCTGCGGTGTTGCGGCCATCTCAAAAGAAAGCGAGTTGAAGAAAGGAGCTCAGGGGCACTGTAATTCACAAACCTGCAGAGTTATAAATGACAGCTATCGTCCAAAAATATACTGAGGTAAGGCTGCCAAGAGGACTTGAAAGCGGGGCAGAATTGCAGGAAACCGATTTCAGGAGGTAGACTGGAATTGCATTGAAAGCATAGGAAAAGAGGCAGAACGTCCACAATGATGCACTTGGCCAAAAAGGGCGTATGCGTTTTTTCCTGAATATATTCAGGAAAAAACGCATACGCCCTTTTTGGCCAACCAAGCAAGCTTGCAAAGGAAATCTGCACTACAATGAAGTCTCACTTCCCCCCGGTCAAAAGGGCCATCTGAAAAAAGTGTAAAATCCAGAAAGGCAGGACAGGCCATGGAGAACTGGGAGCCTTGTTATGGTGATGGGCGGGATGTTAATTGCCAACAGACACTCGGGAGAAGTGTATGGTGTTTCCTGAAACATCTAAAAAACCAAGCAACAGAGCCTAGGGCACTGCCACTTATGGTCCTATAGCTTAGGGAAATTAAAATCAAAAAGACACAGCCACCCCAAAGTTTGGAACGCCTCTGTTTACAAGAACCTCGTTTACAGTAGAAGTTCAACATCGCAGAAAGTGAAAAATGGATAAAGAAGTTGTGGTATTTACTTACAAAGGAATATCACTCAGCAATGAAATCTATGTCATCAGGCCCTTAGCAGCACAATGAGTGGATTCAGGTATGATGATTCTAACTGAAATAAGTCACACAGAAAAAGAAACATCATAAGATATCAGTAATACACAGAATGTAAACTTGGCTACACAGGAACTGAATTACAGAACAGAACAGGGTCTCAAATTTAGAAAACCAACTTCTGCTTGCTTAAGGGTAAAGGTGAGTTGGGGTGCTGCATAAAACCAGAGATTGAAATGAGCACAGATAAAGTTCCTTAAGCCAAATATGGAATAGACAAGAGCTACTCCTTGCTCAACGAAATGGACTCAACACCGCATATTAAACGTCTAAGAATGTACCTGACTAGTAAGTATCTTAAAACCTATGGATTGCTATGTCTCCGAAAGAGCATCAAGCATGTGTACAGGGGCATAAACGCAGCAGTGATAGGATTGGAGAGGTTCGGTGAGCAAATGAAGACCCTTTGAAGTCATATTGCATGGTACCCATTACACGGGTCTCAACTCTCCAGGTTTAAGGTATTCTTCCTTCAGCTAAAACATGCATGTGGAACCTAGAGTATGATCAACCATGTGATCGGGAGACGTGTTCAAATATGTCTCAGTTTTCGTACCCTGGTACTCGGGTGCAACATTCAAGACGCTTTACTAACACCCTCCTGACTTGGAGAGTCAGCGCCTTTAACCTCCTGTTTGGCCCAGTTTGCAATTTCTGCGGAAGATGAACAGGAATAGCGAGAACCAATGAGAGACTAGCTGGAGGTGTCTGGACGGGCAAATTTAACTCTCATTTCCCACCAGGAAGAGGAATTAACCAAAGACTCAGCGTGCCGTGCCGGAACCAGATTAGGGCCTGAAGCCATCCTGCGGTGTTGCGGCCAGCTCACAAGAAAGCGAGTTGAAGAAAGGAGCTCAGGGGCACTGTAATTCACAAACCTGCAGAGTTATAAATGACAGCTATCGTCCAAAAATATACTGAAGTAAGGCTGCCAAGAGGACTTGAAAGCGGGGCAGAATTGCAGGAAA
This sequence comes from Delphinus delphis, assembly GCF_949987515.2. NCBI lineage: Eukaryota > Metazoa > Chordata > Mammalia > Artiodactyla > Delphinidae > Delphinus > Delphinus delphis. The sequence goes on along the minus strand of NW_027192898.1, from coordinate 214,307 downwards.
CTGATTTCAGGAGGTAGACTGGAATTGCATTGAAAGCATAGGAAAAGAGGCAGAACGTCCACAATGATGCACTTGGCCAAAAGGGGCGTATGCGTTTTTTCCTGAATATATTCAGGAAAAAACGCATACGCCCTTTTTGGCCAACCAAGCAAACTTGCAAAGGAAATCTGCACTACAATGAAGTCTCACTTCCCCCCGGTCAAAAGGGCCATCTGAAAAAAGTGTAAAATCCAGAAAGGCAGGACAGGCCATGGAGAACTGGGAGCCTTGTTATGCTGATGGGCGGGATGTAAATTGCCAACAGACACTCTGGAGAAGTGTATGGTGTTTCCTGAAACATCCAAAAAACAAAGCAACAGAGCCTAGGGCACTTCCACTTATGGTCCTATAGCTTAGGGAAATTAAAATCAAAAAGACACAGCCACCCCAAAGTTTTGGACGCCTCTGTTTACAAGAACCTCGTTTACCGTACAAGTTCAATATCACAGAAAGTGAAAAATGGATAAAGAACTTGTGGTACTTACGTACAATGCAGTATCACTCAGCAATGAAATCTATGTCATCAGGCCCGTAGCAGCATAATAAGTGGATTCAGGTACGATGATTCTAACTGAAATAAGTCACACAGAAAAAGAAACATCATAAGATATCACTAATACACGGAATGTAAACTTGGCTACACAGGAACTGAATTCCAAAACAGAACAGGGTCTCAAATGTAGAAAACCAACTTATGCTTGCTTAAGGGGAAAGGTGAGTTGGGGTGCTGCATAAAACCAGAGATTGAAATGAGCACAGATAAAGTTCCTTAAGCCAAATATGGAATAGACAAGAGCTACTCCTTGCTCAACGAAGTGGACTCAACACCCCATATTAAACGCCTAAGAATGTACCTGACTAGTAAGTATCTTAAAACCTATGGATTGCTATGTCTCCAAAAGAGAATCAAGCGTGTGTACAGGGGCATAAACGCAGCAGTGATAGGATTGGAGAGGTTCGGTGAGCAAATGAAGACCCTTTGAAGTCATATTGCATGGTACCCATTACACGGGTCTCAACTCTCCAGGTTTAAGGTATTCTTCCTTCAGCTAAAACATGCATGTGGAACCTAGAGTATGATCAACCATGTGATCGGGAGACGTGTTCAAATATGTCTCAGTTTTCGTACCCTGGTACTCGGGTGCAACATTCCAGACGCTTTACTAAAACTCTCCCCACTTGGAGAGTCAGCGCCTTTAACCTCCTGTTTGGCCCAGTTTGCAATTTCTGCGGAAGATGAACAGGAATAGCGAGAACCAATGAGAGACTAGCTGGAGGTGTCTGGACGGGCAAATTTAACTCTCATTTCCCACCAGGAAGAGGAATTAACCAAAGGCTCAGCATGCCGTGCCGGAACCAGATTAGGGCCTGAAGCCATCCTGCGGTGTTGCGGCCATGTCACAAGAAAGCGAGTTGAAGAAAGGAGCTCAGGGTCACTGAAATTCACAAACCTGCAGAGTTATCAATGACAGCTATCGTCCAAAAATATACTGAAGTAAGGCTGCCAAGAGGACTTGAAAGTGGGGCAGAATTGCAGGAAACCGATTTCAGGAGGTAGACTGGAATTGCATTGAAAGCATAGGAAAAGAGGCAGAACGTCCACAATGATGCACTTGGCCAAAAAGGGCGTATGCGTTTTTTCCTGAATATATTCAGGAAAAAACACATACGCCCTTTTTGGCCAACCAAGCAAGCTTGCAAAGGATATCTGCACTACAATGAAGTCTCACTTCCCCCCGGTCAAAAGGGCCATCTGAAAAAAGTGTAAAATCCAGAAAGGCAGGACAGGCCATGGAGAACTGGGAGCCTTGTTATGCTGATGGGCGGGATGTAAATTGCCAACAGACACTCTGGAGAAGTGTATGGTGTTTCCTGAAACATCTAAAAAACAAAGCAACAGAGCCTAGGGCACTTCCACTTATGGTCCTATAGCTTAGGGAAATTAAAATCAAAAAGACACAGCCACCCCAAAGTTTGGAACGGCTCTGTTTACAAGAACCTCGTTTACAGTACAAGTTCAACATCGCAGAAAGTGAAAAATGGATAAAGAAGTTGTGGTATTTACTTACAAAGCAATATCACTCAGCAATGAAATCTATGTCATCAGGCCCTTAGCAGCACAATGAGTGGATTCAGGTATGATGATTCTAACTGAAATAAGTCACACAGAAAAAGAAACATCATAAGATATCAGTAATACACGGAATGTAAACTTGGCTACACAGGAACTGAATTACAGAACAGAACAGGGTCTCAAATTTAGAAAACCAACTTATGCTTGCTTAAGGGTAAAGGTGAGTTGGGGTGCTGCATTAAACCAGAGATCGAAATGAGCACAGATAAAGTTCCTTAAGCCAAATATGGAATAGACAATAGTTACTCCTTGCTCAACGAAATGGACTCAACACTGCATATTAAACACCTAAGAATGTACCTGACTAGTAAGTATCTTAAAACCTATGGATTGCTATGTCTCCGAAAGAGAATCAAGCGTGTGTGCAGCGGCATAAACGCAGCAGTGATAGGATTGCTGAGGTTCGGTGAGCAAATGCAGACCCTTTGAAGTCATATTGCATGGTACCCTTTCCATGGGTCTCAACTCTCCAGGTTTAAGGGATTCTTCCTTCAGCTAAAACATGCATGAGTAACCCAGAGTATGATCCACCGTGTGATCGGGAAACGTGTTCAAATGTGTCTCAGTTTTCGTCCCCTGGTACTCGGGTGTAACATTCCAGATGCTTTACTAACACTCTCCCCACTTGGAGAGTCAGTGCCTTTAACCTCCTGTTTGGTCCAGTTTGCAATTTCTGCGTAAGATGAACAGGAATAGGGAGAACCAATGAGAGACTAGCTGGAGGTGTCTGGACGGGCAAATTTAACTCTCATTTCCCACCAGGAAGAGGAATTAACCAAAGGCTCAGCGTGCCGTGCCGGAACCACACTAGGGCCTGAAGCAATCCTGCGGTGTTGCGGCCAGCTCACAAGAAAGCGAGTTGAAGAAAGGAGCTCAGGGGCACTGCAATTCACAAACCTGCAGAGTTATAAATGACAGCTATTGTCCAAAAATATATTGAAGTAAGGCTGCCAAGAGGACTTGAAAGCGGGGCAGAATTGCAGGAAACCGATTTCAGGAGGTAGACTGGAATTGCATGTAAAGCATAGGAAAAGAGGCAGAACGTCCACAATGATGCACTTGGCCAAAAAGGGCGTATGCGTTTTTTCCTGAATATATTCAGGAAAAAACGCATACGCCCTTTTTGGCCAACCAAGCAAGCTTGCAAAGGAAATCTGCACTACAATGAAGTCTCACTGCCCCCTGGTCAAAAGGGCCATCTGAATAAAGTGTAAAATCCAGAAAGGCAGGACAGGCCAAGGAGAACTGGGAGCCTTGTTATGCTGATGGGCGGGATGTAAATTGCCAACAGCCACTCTGGAGAAGTGTATGGTGTTTCCTGAAACATCTAGAAAACAAAGCAACAGAGCCTAGGGCACTTCCACTTATGGTCCTATAGCTTAGGGAAATTAAAATCAAAAAGACACAGCCACCCCAAAGTTTGGGACGGCTCTGTTTACAAGAACCTCGTTTAAAGTTCATGTTCAATATCACAGAAAGCGAAAAATGGATAAAGAAGTTGTGGTACTTACGTACAATGCAATATCACTCAGCAATGAAATCTATGTCATCAGCCCCATAGCAGCATACTGAGTGGATTCAGGTACGATGATTCTAGGTGAAATAAGTCACACAGAAAAAGAAACATCATAAGATATCACTACTACACGGAATGTAAACTTGGCTACACAGGAACTGAATTACAAAACAGAACAGGGTCTCAAATGTAGAACACCAACTTATGCTTGCTTAAGGGGAAAGGTGAGTTGGGGTGCTGCATAAAACCAGAGATTGAAATTAGCACAGATACTGTTCCATAAGCCGAATATGTAATAGACAAGATGTACTACTTAGTAATAGACTTACTTGTACTACTTGTAATAGACAAGAAGTACTATTTGTAATAGACAAGGTACTACTTGTAATAGACAAGAGGTACTACTCAATGAAGTGGACTCCACACGCCATATTAAACGCCTAATAATATACCTGACTTGTAAGAATCTTAAAACCTATGGATTGATATGTCTCCGTAAGAGAATTAAGCATGTGTACAGCGGCAGAAACGCAGCATTGATAGGATTGGTGAGGTTCGGTGAGCAAATGCAGACCCTTTGAACTCATATTGCATGGTATCCATTCCATAGGTCCCAACTCTCCCGGTGTAAGGGATTCTTCCTTCAGCTAAAACATGCATGTGTAACCCAGAGTATGATCCACCATGTGATCAGGAAACGTGTTCAAATGTATCTCGTTTTTGGTCCCCTGCTACTCGGTGCAACTTTCCAGACGCTTTACTAACACTCTCCCCACTTGGAGAGTCAGTGCCTTTAACCTCCTGTTTGGCCCAGTTTGCAAGTTCTTCGGAAGATGAACAGGAATAAGGAGAAACAATGGTAGACTATCTGTAGGTGTCTGGAAGGGCAAATTTAACTCTCATTTCCCACCAGGAAGTCGAATGAACCAAAGGCTCCACGTGCCGTGCTGGAACAAGATTAGGGCCTGAAGAGATCCTGCGGTTTTGCGGCCAGCTCACAAGAAAGCGATTTGAAGAAAGGAGCTCAGGGGCACTGTAATTCACAAACATGTGGAGTTATAAATGACAGCTATCATCCAAAATTATACTGAATTAAAGCTGCGAAGAGCACTTGATTGCGGGGCAGAATTGCTGGAAACCGATTTCAGAACGTACATGGGAGTCGCTCTTAAAGCATAGGAAAAGAGACAGAACTTGGAAAATAATGCACTTGGCAAAAAAGGGCATATGTGTTTTATCCAGAGCTCTCATAACTGAGGGGAGGACATTCCCAGCAGGCTCCAACTGCCACCTGAGGGCTCACATTGCCAAGGCAACGTGAGGAAGCCAGGCAGGAGTTACCTCACAGCAGAGGTCCCACCTCATAGAAGGGTGAGAAACCCAGCCAACATCAGACTCTCACCAGAGGGCCCACATCACCAAGGGCCTCGGAGTGAGGCAGGCAGGATTAGCCTCACAACACTGGGACCCTAGAATAAAAAAGTGAGGAATCGAACAGTTGGAACCTCCCAGCAGGCAGCCCAGAGCACCGAGGCTATGGGATCCAGGCCACAGTGAACTCACAGAAGAGGGCCCATGTCATGAAACTGAGCAACCCAGCCATTGGGACCTCAGAGCAGGAGGCCCACATCCCCATGGGGATGGAAATCTGGTAGGAGTGTCCTCGCAGCACTGAGAACGTATCAGAAAATTTTGGGCGACCAGCAGTTAGGGCCTGATGCCAGAGGACCCTCATCATCAAGGGAAGGAGGCTCCCAGCAGGCTCCAACTGCCACCAGAGGGCTGACGTCGCCAAGGCGATGTGTGCCAACCAGGCACGAATGACCTCACAGCAGAGGGCCCAACTCAGAGAAGTGTGACGAACCCGGTCAGAATCAGACTCGCACCAGAGGGCCCACATCACCAAATGGATTGGAACCAGGCAGGAGTGTCCTCACATGAGTAGGGCCACATCATCTAAAGGTGAGGAACCCAGAACATGTGGCTTCAAACCATAGGACATCCATCACCAAGGGGCTGGGAGTGAGGCAGGCAGGAGGAGCCTCATAACAGAGGGCCCAAAAATAAGAAAGGTGAGGAATCCAGCATTTGGAACCTCCCAGCAGGCGGCCCAGAGCACAGAGGCTAGGGGATCCAGGCCAGAGTGAACTAACACCAGACAGCCCACATCATGAAACTGTGAGCAACCCAGACATTGGGACCTCAGAGCAGAAGGCCCACATCCCCATGGTGATGGGAACATGACAGGAGTGTCCTGGCATCACTGGGCTCACATCAGAAAACGTGGGGTGCTCAGAAGTTAGGGCCTGACGCTAGAGGGCACTCATCACCGAGAGGAGGAGGCTCCCAGCAGGCTCCAGCTGCCACCAGAGGGCCAACGTCGCCAAGGCGATGTGTGCCAGCCCGGCAGGAGTGACCTCACAGCAGAGGGCCCACCTCACAGAAGGGTGAGGAACACAGCCAGGATCAGACTCTCACCAGAGGGCCCACATCACCAAGGGGATGGGAACCAGGCAGGAGTGTCCCCACACCAGTGGGACAACATCATCAAAAGGTGAGGATCCCAGCACATGTAGCCTCAAACCAGAGGAACCACATCACCAAGGGGTTCGGAATGAGGCTGGCAGGACCGGCCTCACAACACAGGGTCCATAGAATATAAAAGTTGAGGAATCCAGCAGTTGGAACCTCCCAGCAAGTGGCCCAGAGCACTGAGGCTATGGGATCCAGGCCGCAGTGAACTCACAGCAGAGGGCCCACATCATGAACCTGTGAGCAGCCCAGCCGTTGGGACCTCAGAACAGAAGGTCCACATCCCCATTGGGATGGGAACCTGGCAGGAGTGGCTTCGCACCACTTAGCACATATCAGAAAATGTTAGGAGCCCAGCAGTTAGGGCCTGACGCCAGGGGGCCCTCATAACTGAGGGGAGGAGACTCCCAGCAGGTTCCAACTGCCAACAGAGGGCCCACGTCTACAAGGTGGCATGCGCCAGCCAGGCAGTAGTGACCTCACAGCAGAGGGCCTATCTCACAGAAGGGTGAGGAACCGAGGCAGGATGAGACTCTCACCAGAGGGCCCACAACACCAAGGGGATGGGAACCAGTCAGGACTGTCCTCCCACCAGTGGGGCCACATCATCGAAAGGTGAGGAACCCAGCACATGTGGCCTCATATCAGAGGACATACATCACAAAGGGGATGGGAGTGAGGCAGGTAGGAGTAGCCTAAAAACAGAGGGCCCAAAGAATAAAAAAGGTGAGGAATCCAGCATTTGGAACCTCCCAGCAGGCGGCCGAGAGCACAGAAGCTATGGGATGCAGGCAGGAGTGAACTAACACCAGAGAGCCCACATCATGAAACTGTGAGCAACCCAGGCGTTGGGACCTCAGAGCAGAAAGCCCACATCCCCATGGGGATGGGAACCTGACAGGAGTGTCCTGGCATCACTGGGGTCACATCAGAAAATGTGGGGAGCCCAGCAGTTAGGGCCTGGTGCTAGAGGGCCGTCATCACCGAGGGCAGGAGGCTCCCAGCAGGTTCCATATGCCAACAGAGGGCCCACGTCGCCAAGGTGATGTGTGCAAGTCAGGCAGGATTGACCTCACAGCAGAGGGCCTACCTCACAGAAGAGTGAGGAACCCAGCCAGGATAAGACTGTCACCAGAAGGCCCACATCACCAAGGGGATGGGAACCAGGCAGGAGTGTCCTCACACCAGTGGGGCCACATCATTGAAAGTTGTGGAACCCAGCACATGTGGCCTCAAACCAGAAGACCCACATCAAGAAGGGTTGCGAGTGAGGCAGGCAGGAGGAGCATCACAAAACAGGACCCATAGAATACAAAAGTTGAGGAATCGAGCAGTTGGAACCTCCCAGCATGCGGCCAAGAGCACAGAGGCTATGGGATCCAGGCCACAGTGAACTAACAGCAGAGAGCCCACATCATGAAATTGTGATCAACCCAGCCGTTGGAACCTCAGAGCAGAAGGCCCACATCCCCATGGAGATGGGAACCTAAGAGGAGTGCCCGAGCATCACTGGGCTCACTAAGAAAAGTTGGGGAGCCCAGCAGTTAGGGCCTGACGTCAGAGGGCCCTCATCACAGAGGTGAGGAGGCTCCCAGCAGGGTCCAAGTGCCACCAGAGGGCTCATGTCAACAAGGCGAGGTGAGCAAGCCAGGCAAGAGTTACCTGATAGTAGAGGGCCCACCTCACAGATGGGTGAGGAACCCAGCCAGGATCAGACTCTCACCAGAGGACCCACATCACAAAGGGGATGGGAACCAGTCAGGATTATCCTCACACCAGTGGGGCCTCACCATCTTAAGGTGAGGATCCCAGCACATGTGTCCTCAAACCAGAGGACCCACAACACCAAGGGCCTTGGAGTGAGGCAGGCAGCAGTAGCCTCACAACACAGGGCACATAATATAAAAAACGTGAGGATTCCAGCATTTAGACCTTCCAGCAGGTGGCCCAGAACACCAAGGCTATGGGATCCAGGCCACAGTGAACTCACAGCAGAGGGCCCACATCATAAAACTGTGAGCAACCCAGGCGTTGGGACCTCAGCACAGAAGGCCCACATCCCCATGGTAATGGGAACCTAGCTGGAGTGTCCTCGCACCACTGGGCGCACAGCAGAAAATGTGGGGAGCCCACCATTTAGGGCCTGACGCCAGAGGGCCGTCATCACCGAGAGGAGGAGGCACCCTGCACGCTCCAACTGCCACCAGAGGGCTCACGTCTCCAAGGTGACGTGTGCCAGCCAGGCAGGAGTGACCTCACAGCAGAGGGCCTACCTAACAGAACGTTGAGGAACCCAGCCAGGATTAGACTCTCGCCAGAGGGCCCACCTCACCAAGGGGATGGGAACCAGGCAGGAGTGTCCTCACACGAGTGGGGCCACATCATCGAAAGGTGAGGAACGCAGCACATGTGGCCTCAACCCATAGGACAGTCATCACCAAGGGGCTGGCAGTGAGGCAGGCAGGAGGAGCCTCACAACAGAGGGCACATAGAATAAAAAAGTTGAGGAATCCAGCAGTTGGAACCTCCCAGCAGGCGACTCAGAGCACCGATGATAAGAGATCCTTGCCGGAGTGAACTCACAGCAGAGGGCCCACATCATGGTACTGTGAGCAAGCCAGCCGTTTTGACCTCAGAGCAGAAGGCCCATATCCCCATGGGGATGGGAACCTGGCAAGAGTGTCCTCACTCACTTGGCGCAAATCAGAAAATGTGGGGAGCCCAGTAGTTATGACCTAAGGCAAGAGGGCCCTCATCACCGAGGGGAGGAGGATCCCAGCACACTCCAACTGCCACCAGAGGGCCCACGTTGCCAAGGTGACGTGTGCCAGACAGGCATGATTGACCTCACAGCAGAGGGCCCACCTCACAGAAGGGTGAGGAACCCAGCCAGGATCAGACTCTCACCTGAGGGCCCACATCAGCAAGGGGATGGGAACCAGTCAGGACTGTTTTCCCTCCAGTGGGGCCACATCATCGAAAGGTGCGGAACCCAGCACATGTGGCCTGAAATCAGAGGACACATATCACAAAGGGAATGGGAGTGAGGCAGGCAGGAGTAGCCTAAAAACAGAGGGCCCAAAGAATAAGAAATGTGAGGAATCCAGCAGTTGGAACCTCCCAGCAGGCGGCCGAGTGCACAGAAGCTATGGGATGCAGGCAGGAGTGAACTAACAGCAGAGAGCCCACATCATGAAACTGTGAGCAACCCAGGCGTTGGGACCTCAGAGCAGAAGGCCCACATCCCAATGGGGATGTGAACCTGGCTGGAGTGTCCTCGCACCACTGGGCGCACATCACAAAATGTGGGGAGCCCAGCAGTTAGGGCCTGACGCCAGAGGGCCCTCATCACCGAGGGGAGGAGGCTCCCAGCAGGCTCCAAGTGCCACCACAGGGCTCATGTCCACAAGGCGAGGTGAGCAAGCCAGGCAGGAGTGACCTCACAGCAGACGGCCCATCTCACAGATGGGTGAGGAACCCAGCCAGGATCAGACTCTCAACAGAGGGCCCACATCACCAAGGGGATGTGAACAAGGCAGGAGTCTCCTAAGATCATTGGTCCCACATCATCGAAAGGTGAGGAACCCAGCACATGTGGCCTCAAACCAGACGACACACATCACGAAGGGGCTGGGAGTGAGGCAGGCAGGAGGATCCTCACAACAGAGGGCCCAAAAAATTAAAAAAGTGAGGAATCCAGCAGTTGGAACCTCCCAGCAGGCGGCCAAGAGCACAGAGACTATGGGATCCAGGCTTCTGTGAACTAACACCAGAGAGCCCACATCATGAAAATGTTAACAACCCAGCCGTTGGGACCTCAGAGCAGAAGGCCCACATCCCCATGGAGATGGGATCCTAAGAGGAGTGCCAAAGAATCACTGGGCTCACTAAGAAAAGTTGGTGAGCCCAGCAGTTAGGGTCTGACGCAAGAGGGCCCTCATCACCGGGGGGAGGAGATTCCCAGCACGCTCCAACTGCCACCACACGGCTGACTTCACCAAGGCAATGTGTGCCAGCCATGCAGGAGTGACCTATCAGCAGAGGGTCTCCCTCACAGAAGGGTGAGGAACACAGCCAGGAACAGACTCTCACCAGGGGGTCCACATAACCACGTGGATGAGAACCAGGGAGGAGTGTCCTCACACTAGTGGGCCCACATCATCGAAAGGTGAGGAACCCAGCAAAGGTGGCCACAAACCAGAGGACCCACATCACCAAGGGGTTGAGAGTGAGATAGGTGTCTGGACGGGCATATTTAACACTCATTTCCCACCAGGAAGAAGAATTAACCAAAGGCTCAGCGTGCCCTGCCAGAAGCAGATTAGGGCCTGAAGCAGTCTTGCGGGTTTGCGGCCAGCTCACAAGAAAGCGAGTTGAAGAAAGGAGCTCAGGGGCCCTGTAATTCACAAACCTGCAGAGTTATAAATGACAGATAACGTCCAAAAATATATTGAAGTAAGGCTGCGAAGAGGACTTGAAAGCGGGGCAGAATTTCAGGAAACCGATTTCAGGAGGTAGACTGGATTTGCATTTAAAGCATAGGAAAAGAGGCAGAACATCGACAATGATGCACTTGGCAAAAAAGGGCATATGAGTTTTTTCCTGCATATATTCAGGAAAAAACACATATGCCCTTTTTGGCAAACCAAGCAAGCTTGCAATGGAAATCCGAACTACTATGAAGTGTCACTTCCCCCCAGTCTAAAGGGCCATCTGAGAAAAGTGTAAAATCCAGAAAGGCAAGACAGGCCATGGGGAAAAAGGAGCCTTGTTATGCTGATGCGCAGGATGTAAATTGCCAACAGCCACTCTGGAGAAGTGTATGGTGTTTCCTGATACATCTGAAAAACAAAGCAACAGAGTCTAGGGCATTTCCACTTATGGTCCTATAGCTTAGGGAAATTAAAATCAAAAAGACACAGCCACCCCAAAATTTGGGACGCCTCTGTTTACAGGAACCTCTTGTACAGTACAAGTTAAATATCCCAGAGAACAAATAATTGATAAAGAAGTTGCGGTACTTACATACAACAGAATACCACTCAGCAATGAAATCTGTGTCACCAGACCTGTACCAGCATAATGAGTGGATTGAGGCACAATGATTCTCAGTGAAATAAGTCACACAGAAAAAGAAACATCATAAGGTATCACTAATGCACGGAATGTAAACTTGGCTACACATGAACTGAATTACAAAACAGAACAGGGTCTCAAGTTTAGAAAACCAACTTATGCTTGCTTAAGGGGAAAGGTGTGTTGGGGTACTGCATGAAACCAGAGTTTGAAATTAGCACAGATACCGTTCCATAAGCCAAATATGTAATAGACAAGACCTACCCCTTGCTCAACTAAATGGACTCAACAATGAGGTATCACCTCACACCTGTTAGAATGGGCATCATATGAAAATGTACAAACAACAAATGCTGGAAAGGGTGTGGAGAAAAGGAACCCTCTTCCACTATTGTTGGGAATATAAATTGATACAGTCACTATGGAGAACAATATGGAGTTTCTTAAGAAACTAATAATAGAATTACAATATGATACAGCAATCCCAGTACTGGACATATACCCAGACAAAACCATAAATCAAAAAGAGTCATTCACCGCAATGTTCATTGCATCACTATTTACAATATCGAGTTAATGGAAGCAACCTAAATGCCCACAGACAGACGAATGCATAAAGCTGTGGTACATATATAAAATGGAATATTACTAAGCCATGAAAGGAATGAATTGGGTCATTTGTAGAGACGTCGATGGATCTAGAGACTGTCATACAGAGTGAAGTAAGTCAGAAAGAGAAAAACAAATCTTGTATATTCATGCATATATGTGGAACCTAGAAAAACTGTACAGATTAACCGTTTTGCAAGGCATAAATAGAGCAAAAGATGTAGACAACAATCGTATGGACAACAAGGGGGGAAAGCTGTTGGGGGGGTGGTGGTGGGAGGAGTTGAGAGATTGGGATTGGCATGTAAACATTTATATGTATAAAATAGATAACCAATAAGAACCTGCTGTATAAAAATATAAAATAAAATTAAAAATTAAAAAGAAATAAAATTTAAAAAATAAAACAGAAAAAACAATTATTCCCTTCACATACATGTATTTATATGAATAAATTATTTCCATGCTTATATCTGTAAATACAAAAAAGAGGAATAAAATCTACCTTGAACCAAAAACGAAAAAGAGAAAAAAATAACAGAACCCACCAGTTACTCAGAGGAAAACCGTATCAGGGCACTTGCTCCAGTTGTAAACAATTCTGAAGTTGGTCAGTGGTGGGGAATCGTCTCCCATTCAGCCAGCAGCCCCCACACAACAAGCGTCCTCATTGCAAAGCTGGGACACTGTGCCGAGGCATCTGTGAGTAAACGTGAGCTGAGCCCCAGGCCAGTTGCAGCTGAACTGTTCCCACCCTTCCCAGGTAAAACATCTGAATATATACAAGGACTTGAAAGCCTAGAGGAAGGGCCATGGAGCCACACGAGTGACAGCATGCCAGCTGACTTGGTGCCTGCAGGCCAGCCAGGATGGTCCTGGCCCTGGGTGCTCTTCTGGAAGATTTCCTTTTCCCTGCCTGAGATATCCGTCCTGTCTCTGCCCCCACTGCTTTTTTCCTTCCTCACCTCTGCCCAGGGAGAAATTCCAGGAGCAGGTATGGGTGACACATCCTCTTCTTTAGCAGGTGGCAGCCTGGCAACTGCTGCAGAAAGTCCAGCAGAGCCCCACTCACACTGGGCCACCCACAAAGCCGTGGCCTCTCACTCCCTCCCACCAGCCCAGCCCCGAGACTGCTGACAGGGCAGAGAAAATGGCGTCAGGCACAGCTGCAGGGGCTCTTGCTGCCTGGAGTGGTATTTATATTGATCTCAACCCAGGCACACCTGGGGAGGGCTGGCCGGCACGGTAAGGCTGCCCAGGTCAGCCAATCATCACCCTTCAGGGGCTCACAGTTGCAGAAAATGGAACTTGCTGAACCGGCCAGGTCCAAGGAACAGGTGTGGGCTCCTGAGAGTCAGGATAGACAAGGGGCTGCAGCTTTGGCTTGTTTTCTAATCATTTTATCTGGCCCATGAGTGGGACACAACTTCAAGAAAACCCTCTCCTAATAAGAGGAACCCAGCAGTCAGGGAGAGGAGGGGTGGGTGGTGGTTGGAGACAGAGGCCTGGTGCCCTGGGTGCAGTGGAAGTCTCTGGAAGACCAGGTGGAGGGAGGCCACACAGAGTGATGCCCAGGGTCACAGACCTGTCGGAGCTGCTCTTTGTTAGTTCAAGTCCTGCTCTGAGGTGCTCTGTGTCAGCTCTGAGTGACAGGTGAGCTAGGGGTGCTCTTCAATGAGGGCTATGTGCACGGTTCCTGTGTGCCCAGCCCTGCCACGGTACCTGCAAGGGTAACTCTGTATCCTGGGAGGGGCCTGACCATGAGAGCCCCGTGGGCTGGGTTGGGGGTGGGGTACCTGCCCAGGAGAGCTCCATATCCTGGGATTGGCCTAACCACGAGAGCCCCATGGGCTGCTGGGGACCTGGTAAAGGATGTCAGGACAGTCAGTGAAGCCACCGAGGATATACCTCCAGTTGCTTCTGATTCCTACACCCTGCTGGTCATTCTACCAACCACCAGGACATGGTATTCTGTATTAGTCTTCAATGATGCCTTCTTTTGTATTCCATTAGTCCCAGAGTCACAAGAAATTTTGGCTTGTGAGTGGCAGGACTCAACATACAACTAAAACAATACTTCCGGGCCGTCTGGCCCCAAGGGTTCAAAAATTCCCACACCATCTTTGGGGAAAGCTTAGCTAAAGACCGAAAAGTTCTACCTCTGGAAAAGGAAACCCTCCTTCAATATGCAGATGACATTCTGATCGCCAGCCCTACTAAGGAGGCCTCTGAACTACCAAGCCAATAAAGGATAGAAGTTGTCCAAGAAAAAGCTCAAATATCACAGACTGCGGTGACCTGCCTGGGCTTCATTCTCACACAAGGTCAGAGAAGCCCATCCCAGGAAAGGGAAGAAACCATTTGCAGCCTTACCCCTTTCTAAAACTAGAAGACAGCTTAGGGGTTCCTGGGGAGGCCAGGGTTTGCTGTTTCTGGATCCCTAACTACAGTCTACTAGCTGGGCCTCTATATGAAACACTGAAAGGAAAAGATGATGATCCTTTTGAACAGAATCCAGAAGTGGCCTTTCAAGAATGGAAAGAGCAGTCAATTCAGACCCTTGCCCTGGAACTCCCTAATTGAGCTAAACCCTTTGACCTTTACATTCCCGGTGAAAGGTGAATCGCCACTGGAGAATTAGTGCAAAAACTGGGACCACTTGAAATGGAACAATGCAAGAATGCCATCCAGGTAGGATAAACTACAGTCACCAAGGGGCTTGGCCCACTGCCACATCTGGCCAAGATACTGGTGGTATCTAAAAACCTGGAAATCAGCAGCCCAAAAGGCCACCTCCCTCCTAAGGGTAAAGGACCTCACGTGGTGATCCTAATCACCAACCATGCCCTGAAGTTGCAGGGTTTGCTCCGTGGGCACACCGACCTCGAGTGAGGAGACCCTCCAACTCCAACATCCAGAGAGATAACCGGGGGCAACAGGGCACCGTGACGACTCGTGTGAACATCACTTGACCTGGAGTTTCTCTCATAAAACAACAATAGTGTGTCCCGAAGGAGTAGACTACTGCTTGCAGGACTTACTGCACCCAGAGGGGAGCTAATAATCTTGGCTGGGGAACCGTATATCACACTGTCACCGTAGAAAAGCCTACAGACACCGTGATGATGGTGGCCAATAAGACCGGCTGGACTCCTGTTTACTTCAAAAGGCTGTTGACTCAGTGGCCATCATGGTCCTTGATCACCACTGACCCTGGACTGTCTGGGAGTTGAGCGGGCAGAGCTCTGACACCTGGTGCTGTTTTTACGTTAATTCAGGGGCCTAATTGAAGAAAGAGCAGACTACTGGTCAGAGCATCTAGGCTGGCAGAAACAGTCAGCCTAAGGTGGCCAAACAAATGTGGGGTGGGGTGAAATCGGCCCCATCAGCGTCTCTGCACATCTCTTTCCTGGACCCTTAAAGGTCATTAGAATCTATAACACTTCCAATGCTGGTGCTCAGGTGGACGAGCAGGGAGGCAGGGGTCCTGGGGCCAATCAACGTCACCTGGAGGCTGCTGGGGAGAAGTTCTGACCCTCGTCCCCTGGTATGAGGGCTCCCAACTCAGCACTCAGCAGTTACAGAAGAAGGGTCTGCACCCTCAGCACTCCAAGAATGAGGAATGGGACAAAAGGCAGAGGAAGGGTTTGTCCCCAGCAAAGCCCATTAAAAATCCCTGGGAGATAAAAATAGAATCTGGGCAATAAAGTCAAGTCTGACCTTTTTTATCCTTTGTGCTTTGTCTAATTTCACCTGCTCCTAGGGTCCCGCATGCAGAGGTTCCACACCCGGCACTTCAGACCAGATTTCCTAGTGCAGAATGGCTGGGTCAACACCTCAGCTCCTGGGGCCCAGTGCAGACTCCATGATATAGAGCCTGAGCTACAGCCAACCTGGCCCTTGAGAGCTCCGCCCACTCCCTCCCACTGAATCTGACAGGATCTCTACACAGCAGCCCAGCCCACAGCCCACGGGGTAGTGCATGCTCTCACCTCTCCATTCTCTGATCAAAATATAAAGTTTCCTTTGCTTGTGAACCAAACTCAGTCTCGATCTGTTGGCCCCAATGACACTGGGCAGGGGGACACTTGTTGGGGTCCACTCTGGAGGATCAGTAACAGAAATTGAGACTATTGTAACTTCAATGAACAGATGTGTGAGCCAAACTGTAGTTAACATAGAACAGTTTATAAGGCTCGGGTAAAATAAGATGTTTCTAACACTTCCATTTGATATTTCCATCACTTTATTATAAGCAAGTTCAGTGAAAAGGTTTGTCTTATTTGTCAGGTCAATATTAGAGAAATGAAGTGATTTCTTTCCAAGGATGTACATCTAATAATCTTGGTTAAACCTTCAATCTTGTTTTAAATGCTTTTCCATTGAAAATGATACCTCTCTTTCAGCTCCCCCATTTCTGAGAAGTATAAAATCTTATAATTTATTATTACCAAAGGGGAAAGGTGGGAGGAGGGATAAATTAACAGTTTGGAATTAACACATACACACTGCTATGTATAAAATAGATCATCAACAAGGAACTACTGTATAGCACAGGGAACTACACTCAATATTTTGCAATAACCTATAAGGGGAAATAATCGGAAAAAGAATAGATATTTTTATTGACATCATCTATCAATGACAGTTAAAGTGTAACCTAAGGGAAGCCGGGGGTGAGTGCTTCTGACCCTGAAGACTTCAATCATCTAAAGTTTGGACTCTGCCTACTTCCCAAGGCCCTTAATGAACATATGTGTAGCCGTAGCTTAAAAAACTCCCCAGTTTGGGTTTTGGGGAGACACTGATTTTGAAAAAGCCCTGGTGTTCTCCTTACATGAATGGGACTCTTCCTACTGCTAAAACATGTCTGTCACACCCAGAGGATGCTATACCGTCTGATCGGGAAGAGTTTGGAAAAGGCATCTCATCTCCTCATCTCCTGGTGCTCGGGTTCACCCCTCCAGCGTCTTTACTAACAGTCTCCCCAGCTGCAGATGTCAGCACTGTCAACATCCTGTTGCGTACAGTTTGGAATTTGTCCAGAGGATGAAGCGGAAGGATGAGGAACAATGAGAGACAAGTCCTAGGTGTTCAGACAGGCACATGTCACTCTAATTTCCAGTCAGGAAGATGAACTGACCAAAGGCTAGGGTTGCCTATGGAAACAGTATAGGGCTTGAGGAAATCCCACTGCTTTGTGGCCAGTTCCCATAAACACAAGTTGAACAATGGAACTCAGGGGCAGTAAAATTCACGAAACTGCAGAGTTGAAAATATCTATCACTGAAAAATGTCTTGAGGAAAGTCAAAGAAAAGGATTGGTAAGCAAGGGAGAATGGCAGGAAAGGGATTTGAGGAGGTAGAAAGGACTCGCCATTAAGCACAAGAAAAGGGGCTGAACATTGCCAACATTGCAGTTGGCCAAAAAGGCTGTATGCGTTTTTTCTGTATATATTCAAGAAAAGGGCATACACTTTTTTAGCCAACCAAACAGGTGGGCACTGGAAATCAATACTACAAAAGATATTACTTCGCATCAGTCAGAAGAGCCATCCTCATAAAGTGTAAACACCAGAAATGCAGGACAGGGCAAGGAGAAGATGGAGCCCTGTGAGGCTTATAGTGGAAATGTATATTGCCAACGGCCATTCTGGAGAAGTGTATTGTGTTTACTAAAGCATCTAAAAAATGAGCTACAGAGCATAGGGCACTTGCACTCATGGGCGTATATCTTGGGAAAAAGAAAAATCGAGAGGACACAGGCACCCCAATGTTTACCCCCTCTCTGTTTAAAAGATCCTCGACTAAGATATAACTTAAATGTCTCTGGAGGGAAAAAAATGGATAGAGATGTGGTACTTATGTAGAGTGGAATATTACTCAGCCTGGAAATCAATGAAATATGGCCAGTTGTAACAACTCCGGAGGAGTTATGTATGATCATTCTAAGTGACATAATTCAAAAAGAAAAAGACACATATCATAAGATATCACTTAAAGGTGGAATCCAAAGTGGCTACACATGAAATAAATTACAAAACAAAAACATAGTCAAATATGTAGAAAACACGCATAAGGCTGCTAAACGGGAAAGGTGGGGAGGGGTGAGGCATCATCCAGGAGGTTGAAATTAGCAAAGATACCATTCCAAATACCAAACAGATAATCAACAAGGCCTACACGGTAGCTAAAAGAACTGCACTCAGCACACTCAAGTCACCAGAAAAGAATATCTATGACTGGTTAGAATCTGAAAAAGAATTTATTGATGTCTCTCTGTATGTGAATCAAGTGGATGTACAGCAGCAAGAAACAGAGCTTTGAAAATCAGCTGTAACCAATATAGTAATAAATTGAAAAAAATAAACGACAGAGAGACAGAGAAAACCTCTTACAACTTTTCCTCAGGGACGGTGATGCAACATGGATTGAACACATCTAGACCCACAGCAGGATGAGACATAAGGCTGGAAACTGTTTGCGTTAAGAGAAATGTGAGGTTGGGTGAGGAAATGCACACCCTTTAAAGTAGTACTACCTGGTACCCATTCAATGGGTCCCAAATCTGCAGGTTCAAGGAATCTTCCTACAGCTAAAACATGCATGGAAAACCCAGAGAACTGTACACCATGTGATCGGGAGATGTGTCTAAAATGCACCTCATTTATCCTCTCCTGGTCCTCCTTTTCATCATTCCAGCCACGTTACTTAGAATCTCCCCACTTGGAGAATCAGCACATTTAAACTTCTGTTTCACACATTTTGCAAATTGTGAGGAGGATGAACGGGAAGAGGGGGAACCAATGAGAGAATAGTTGTAGGGGTTTGGACGGGCACATGTCACTCTAATTTCCCATTAAGAATAAGAATTAAAAAAAGGCTCAGCCCCCCTCACCGGAGCCAAAATAGGGCCTGAAGCAATCCTGCGGCTTTGAGGCCAGCTCACAAAAGAGCAACTTAAAAAATGGAGCTCAGGGTCACTGCAATTCACAAACCTGCAGAGTTATAAATGAAAACTAACGTCCAAAAATATGTTGAGGTAAGGCAAAGAAGAGGATCTGAATGCAAGACAGAATTGCAAGAAACAGATTTCAAGAGATAGATTGGACTCGTCTTTAAAGCACATGAAAAGCGGAAGAATTTCGACAATGATGCAGTTGGCCCAAAAGGGAGTATGCGTTTTTTCCTGAATATATCCAGGAAAAAACGCATACGCACTTTATGGGCAACGAAGCAAGCAAGCAATGCAAATGTGCACAACAAAGAAGTCTCATTTCCCACCGGTCAAAAGGGCCATCCGAAAAAATTGTAAAAACCAGAAATGCAGGACCGGCCATGGAGAACAGGGAGCCTTTATACGCTGATGGGCAGTGTGTGAACTGCCGAGAGCCACTCTGGAGAAGTGTATGGTGGTTCCTAAATCATCTAAAAAACAGAGCTACAGAGCATAGGGCACTTCCAAACACAGGAGTATATCTAGGGAAGTCTAAAATTCAACAAGACACAAGCACACCACAGTTTAGGGCTACTCTGTTTACAAGAACCTCAACTTCAGTACACCTTAAATATCCCAGGAAAGAGAACAATGGATAAAGAAAATGTGGTACTTATGTACAATGGAATATCTCTTCACCATGAAATCAATGTAATAAGGCTAGTAGAAGGATAAAGAGTGGATTTAGGTCCGATAATACTACTTGAAATAAGTCAAACAGAAAAAGAAACATATCATAAGATATCACTTATAGAGGGAGGATAAATATGGCTGCACAAAAAATGAATTACAGAACAGAACAGTGTCTCACATTTAGAAAACACACTTATGTCAGCTTAAGGGGAAAGGAGAGGTGGGGTGATGCATAAAACCAGAGTTTGAAATTAGCACAGATACCGTTCAATAAACCAAATAGGTATTAGACAAGATCTACACCTTGCTCAATGAACTGGCTTCAACACACTCTATACACCGCAGAGAAATATATCTGAGTAATAAGAATCTTAAAACCCATGTATTGATATATCTCCATAAGGGAATCAAGTGTGTGCAGAGTGGCACAAACACAGCAGTGAAAATGAGCTAAACCCCATTATAGAAATAAATTTTAAAACCAAAACGCAGAAACAATGAAAGAGAGAAAAATTCTTACAAAATTCGCTCAGGGGCTGTGATGCAACCTGGAATGACCACATATAAACCCACAGCTGGATAAGACATAAGGCTGGACACTTGGGGCTGAGAGGATTGGTGAGCTTTGGTGAGCAACTGCCGAAAGTTTAATGCAATACTTCATGCTACTCATTCCAAGGGTCCCAACACTCCAGGTTGAAGGGAATCTTCCTACAGCTAAATCATGCATGAGAAATCCAGCAGATGGTATACCATATGATCGGGAAAGGTTTCTAAAATGCACCTCATTTTCCTCTCCTGGGGCTCCGGAACAACAGTCCAGCCACTTTACTAACAACATCCCCACATGGAGAGTCAATGCCTTTAAGTTCCGGTATCGCACAGTCTGCAGTTAGTGCGGAGGATGAATGGGAATAGGGAGAACCAGTGAGAAAATAGCTGTACCAGATTCAATGGCCACATGTCATTCTAATCTCACATAGGAAGAAGAATTAACCAAAGGCACAGCAAGGTGCCCCAGAAGAAGAATAGGGCCTGAAGAAATCCTGTGGATATGAGGCAAGATCACAAAAATAAGAGCTGAAAAATGGAACTAAGGGCAACTGCAATTCAAAAAACTGCAGAGTTATAAAGGCCAACTATTTTCCAAAAGTATATTGAGGTAAGGCTATGAAGAGGCACTGACAGCAAGGCAGAATTGCAGGAAACTGATTTCAGGAGGTAGACTGGAATTGCATCGAAAACATATGAAAAGACTCAGAACATCAACAATCATTCACTTGGCCAAAAAGGGCGTATGCGTTTCTTCCTGAATATATTCAGGAAGAAACGCATACGTCCTTTTTGGCCAACCAAGCAAGCAAGCTTGCAAAGGAAATCTACACTACAATGAAGTCTCACTGCCCCCCAGTCAAAAGGGCCATCTGAAAAAAGTGTAAAATCCAGAAAGGCAGGACAGGCCATGGAGAACTGGGAACCTTATTATGCTGATGGGTGGGATGTACATTGCCAACAGCCAATCTGGAGAAGTGTATGGTGTTTCCTGAAACATCTAAAACACAAAGCAACAGAGCCTAGGGCACTTCCACTTATGGTCCTATAGCTTAGGGAAATTAAACCCAAAAAGAAACAGCCACCCCAAAGTTTGGGATGGCTCTGTTTACAGGAACCTCGTTTACGGTACAAGTTCAATATCGCAGAAAGCGAAAAATGGCTAAAAATGTAGTGATACTTACGTACAATGCAATATCACTCAGCAATGAAATCTATGTCATCAGGCCCTTAGCAGCACAATGAGTGGATTCAGGTATGATGATTCTAACTGAAATAAGTCACACAGAAAAAGAAACATCATAAGATATCAGTAATACACAGAATGTAAACTTGGCTACACAGGAACTGAATTACAGAACAGAACAGGGTCTCAAATTTAGAAAACCAACTTCTGCTTGCTTAAGGGTAAAGGTGAGTTGGGGTGCTGCATAAAACCAGAGATTGAAATGAGCACAGATAAAGTTCCTTAAGCCAAATATGGAATAGACAAGAGCTACTCCTTGCTCAACGAAATGGACTCAACACCGCATATTAAACGCCTAAGAATGTACCTGACTAGTAAGTATCTTAAAACCTATGGATTGCTATGTCTCCGAAAGAGCATCAAGCATGTGTACAGGGGCATAAACGCAGCAGTGATAGGATTGGAGAGGTTCGGTGAGCAAATGAAGACCCTTTGAAGTCATATTGCATGGTACCCATTACACGGGTCTCAACTCTCCAGGTTTAAGGTATTCTTCCTTCAGCTAAAACATGCATGTGGAACCTAGAGTATGATCAACCATGTGATCGGGAGACGTGTTCAAATATGTCTCAGTTTTCGTACCCTGGTACTCGGGTGCAACATTCCAGACGCTTTACTAACACCCTCCTGACTTGGAGAGTCAGCGCCTTTAACCTCCTGTTTGGCCCAGTTTGCAATTTCTGCGGAAGATGAACAGGAATAGCGAGAACCAATGAGAGACTAGCTGGAGGTGTCTGGACGGGCAAATTTAACTCTCATTTCCCACCAGGAAGAGGAATTAACCAAAGACTCAGCGTGCCGTGCCGGAACCAGATTAGGGCCTGAAGCCATCCTGCGGTGTTGCGGCCAGCTCACAAGAAAGCGAGTTGAAGAAAGGAGCTCAGGGGCACTGTAATTCACAAACCTGCAGAGTTATAAATGACAGCTATCGTCCAAAAATATACTGAAGTAAGGCTGCCAAGAGGACTTGAAAGCGGGGCAGAATTGCAGGAAACCGATTTCAGGAGGTAGACTGGAATTGCATTGAAAGCATAGGAAAAGAGGCAGAACGTCCACAATGATGCACTTGGCCAAAAGGGGCGTATGCGTTTTTTCCTGAATATATTCAGGAAAAAACGCATACGCCCTTTTTGGCCAACCAAGCAAACTTGCAAAGGAAATCTGCACTACAATGAAGTCTCACTTCCCCCCGGTCAAAAGGGCCATCTGAAAAAAGTGTAAAATCCAGAAAGGCAGGACAGGCCATGGAGAACTGGGAGCCTTGTTATGCTGATGGGCGGGATGTCAATTGCCAACAGACACTCTGGAGAAGTGTATGGTGTTTCCTGAAACATCCAAAAAACAAAGCAACAGAGCCTAGGGCACTTCCACTTATGGTCCTATAGCTTAGGGAAATTAAAATCAAAAAGACACAGCCACCCCAAAGTTTTGGACACCTCTGTTTACAAGAACCTCGTTTACCGTACAAGTTCAATATCACAGAAAGTGAAAAATGGATAAAGAACTTGTGGTACTTACGTACAATGCAGTATCACTCAGCAATGAAATCTATGTCATCAGGCCCGTAGCAGCATAATAAGTGGATTCAGGTACGATGATTCTAACTGAAATAAGTCACACAGAAAAAGAAACATCATAAGATATCACTAATACACGGAATGTAAACTTGGCTACACAGGAACTGAATTCCAAAACAGAACAGGGTCTCAAATGTAGAAAACCAACTTATGCTTGCTTAAGGGGAAAGGTGAGTTGGGGTGCTGCATAAAACCAGAGATTGAAATGAGCACAGATAAAGTTCCTTAAGCCAAATATGGAATAGACAAGAGCTACTCCTTGCTCAACGAAGTGGACTCAACACCCCATATTAAACGCCTAAGAATGTACCTGACTAGTAAGTATCTTAAAACCTATGGATTGCTATGTCTCCAAAAGAGAATCAAGCGTGTGTACAGGGGCATAAACGCAGCAGTGATAGGATTGGAGAGGTTCGGTGAGCAAATGAAGACCCTTTGAAGTCATATTGCATGGTACCCATTACACGGGTCTCAACTCTCCAGGTTTAAGGTATTCTTCCTTCAGCTAAAACATGCATGTGGAACCTAGAGTATGATCAACCATGTGATCGGGAGACGTGTTCAAATATGTCTCAGTTTTCGTACCCTGGTACTCGGGTGCAACATTCCAGACGCTTTACTAACACCCTCCTGACTTGGAGAGTCAGCGCCTTTAACCTCCTGTTTGGCCCAGTTTGCAATTTCTGCGGAAGATGAACAGGAATAGCGAGAACCAATGAGAGACTAGCTGGAGGTGTCTGGACGGGCAAATTTAACTCTCATTTCCCACCAGGAAGAGGAATTAACCAAAGACTCAGCGTGCCGTGCCGGAACCAGATTAGGGCCTGAAGCCATCCTGCGGTGTTGCGGCCAGCTCACAAGAAAGCGAGTTGAAGAAAGGAGCTCAGGGGCACTGTAATTCACAAACCTGCAGAGTTATAAATGACAGCTATCGTCCAAAAATATACTGAAGTAAGGCTCCCAAGAGGACTTGAAAGCGGGGCAGAATTGCAGGAAACCGATTTCAGGAGGTAGACTGGAATTGCATTGAAAGCATAGGAAAAGAGGCAGAACGTCCACAATGATGTACTTGGCCAAAAAGGGCGTATGCGTTTTTTCCTGAATATATTCAGGAAAAAACGCATACGCCCTTTTTGGCCAACCAAGCAAGCTTGCAAAGGAAATCTGCACTACAATGAAGTCTCACTTCCCCCCGGTCAAAAGGGCCATCTGAAAAAAGTGTAAAATCCAGAAACGCAGGACAGACCATGGAGAACTGGGAGCCTTGTTATGCTGATGGGCGGGATGTAAATTGCCAACAGACACTCGGGAGAAGTGTATGGTGTTTCCTGAAACATCTAAAAAGCAAAGCAACAGAGCCTAGGGCACTTCCACTTATGGTCCTATAGCTTAGGGAAATTAAAATCAAAAAGACACAGCCACCCCAAAATTTGGGACGGCTCTTTTTACAGAAATCTCTTCTACGGCACAAGTTAAATATCCCAGAGAGCAAATAATGGATATAGAAGTTGCGGTACTTATGTACAACAGAATACCACTCAGCAATGAAATCTATGTCACCAGGACCGTACCAGCATAATGAGTGGATTGAGGCACGATGATTCTAAGTGAAATAAGTCACACAGAAAAAGAAACATCATACGGTATCACTAATACACGGAATGTTAACTTGGCTACACATGAACTGAATTACAAAACTGAACAGGGTCTCAAGTTTAGAAAACCAACTTATGCCTGCTTAAGGGGGAAGGTGAGTTGGGGTGCTGCATAAAAGCAGAGTTTGAAATTAGCACAGATATCGTTCCATAAGCCAAATATGTAATAGACAAGACCTACCCCTTGCTCAACGAAATGGATTCAACAATGAGGTAGAATAGGCATCATAAAAAATCTACAAACAAAAAATGCTGGAAAGGGTGTGGAGAAAAGGAACCCTCTTCCACTATTGTTGGGAATATAAATTGATACAGTCATTATGGAGAACAATATGGAATTTCTTAAGAAACTAACAATAGAATTACCATATGATACAGCAATCCCAGTACTGGACATATACCCAGACAAAACCATATATCAAAAAGAGTCATTCACCGCAATGTTCATTGCATCACTATTTACAATATCGAGGTAATGGAAGCAACCTAAATGCCCACAGACAGACGAATGCATAGAGCTGTGGTACATATATAAAATGGAATATTACTAAGCCATGAAAAGGAATGAAATTGGGTCATTTGTAGAGACGTCGATGGATCTAGAGACTGTCATACAGAGTGAAGTAAGTCAGAAAGAGAAAAACAAATCTTGTATATTCATGCATATATGTGGAACCTAGAAAAACTGTACAGATTAACCATTTTGCAAGGCATAAATAGAGCAACAGATGTAGACAACAAACGTATGGACAACAAGGGCGGAAAGCTGTTGGGGGGGTGGTGGTGGGAGGAGTTGAGAGATTGGGATTGGCATGTAAACATTTATATGTATAAAATAGATAACCAATAAGAACCTGCTGTATAAAAATATAAAATAAAATTAAAAATTAAAAAGAAATAAAATTTAAAAAATAAAACAGAAAAAACAATTATTCCCTTCACATACATGTATTTATATGAATAAATTATTTCCATGCTTATATCTGTAAATACAAAAAAGAGGAATAAAATCTACCTTGAACCAAAAACGAAAAAGAGAAAAAAAACACAGAACCCACCAGTTACACAGAGGAAAAGCGTATCAGGGCACTTGCTCCAGTTGTAAACAATTCTGAAGTTGGTCAGTGGTGGGGAATCATCTCCCATTCAGCCAGCAGCCCCCACGCAACAAGCGTCCTCATTGCAAAGCTGGGGCACCGTGCCGAGGCATCTGTGAGTAAACGTGAGCTGAGCCCCAGGCCAGTTGCTGCTGAACTATTCCCACCCGTCCCAGGTAAAACACCTGAATATATACAAGGACTTGAAAGCCTAGAGGAAGGGCCATAGAGCCACACGAGTGACAGCATGCCGGCCGACTTGGTGCCTGCAGGCCAGCCAGGATGGTCCTGGCCCTGGGTGCTCTTCTGGAAGATTTCCATTTCCCTGCCTGAGATACCCGTCCTGTCCCTGCCCCCACTGCTTTTTTCCTTCCTCACCTCTGCCCAGGGAGAAATTCCAGCAGCAGGTATGGGTGACACATCCTCTTCTTTAGCAGGTGGCAGCCTGGCAACTGCTGCAGAAAGTCCAGCAGAGCCCCACTCACACTGGGCCACCCACAAAGCCGTGGCCTCTCACTCCCTCCCACCAGCCCAGCCCCGAGACTGCTGACAGGGCAGAGAAAATGGCGTCAGGCACGGCTGCAGGGGCTCTTGCTGCCTGGAGTGGTATTTATATTGATCTCAACCCAGGCACACCTGGGGAGGGCTGGCCGGCACGGTAAGGCTGCCCAGGTCAGCCAATCATCACCCCTCAGGGGCTCACAGTTGCAGAAAATGGAACTTGCTGAACCGGCCAGGTCCAAGGAACAGGTGTGGGCTCCTGAGAGTCAGGATAGACAAGGGGCTGCAGCTTTGGCTTGTTTTCTAATCATTTTATCTGGCCCATGAGTGGGAGACAACTTCAAGAAAACCCTCTCCTAATGAGAGGAACCCAGCAGTCAGGGAGAGGAGGGGTGGGTGGTGGTTGGAGACAGAGGCCTGGTGCCCCGGGTTCAGTGGAAGTCTCTGGAAGACCAGGTGGAGGGAGGCCTCACGGAGTGATGCCCAGGGTCACAGACCTGTGGCAGCTGCTGTTTGTTAGTTCAAGTCCTGCTCTGAGGTGCTCTGTGTCAGCTCTGAGCAACAGGTGAGCTGGGGGTGCTCTGCAATGAGGGCTATGTGCACGGTTCCTGTGTGCCCAGCCCTGCCACGGTACCTGCAAGGGTAGCTCTGTATCCTGGGAGGGGCCTGACCACGAGAGCCCCGTGGGCTGGGGTGGGGGTGGGGTACCTGCCCAGGTGAGCTCCATATCCTGGGATTGGTCTGACCACGAGAGCCCCATGGGCTGCTGGGGACCTGGTAAAGGATGTCAGGACAGTCAGTGAAGCCACCGAGGATATACCTCCAGTTGCTCCTGATTCCTACACCCTGCTGGTCATTCTACCAACCACCAGGACATGGTATTCTGTATTAGTCTTCAATGATGCCTTCTTTTGTATTCCATTAGTCCCAGAGTCACAAGAAATTTTGGCTTGTGAGTGGCAGGACTCAACATACAACTAAAACAATACTTCCGGGCCGTCTGGCCCCAAGGGTGCAAAATTTCCCACACCATCTTTGGGGAAAGCTTAGCTAAAGACCGAAAAGTTCTACCTCTGGAAAAGGAAACCCTCCTTCAATATGCAGATGACATTCTGATCGCCAGCCCTACTAAGGAGGCCTCTGAACTACCAAGCCAATAAAGGATAGAAGTTGTCCAAGAAAAAGCTCAAATATCACAGACTGCGGTGACCTGCCTGGGCTTCATTCTCACACAAGGTCAGAGAAGCCCATCCCAGGAAAGGGAAGAAACCATTTGCAGCCTTACCCCTTTCTAAAACTAGAAGACAGCTTAGGGGTTCCTGGGGAGGCCAGGGTTTGCTGCTTCTGGATCCCTAACTACAGTCTACTAGCTGGGCCTCTATATGAAACACTGAAAGGAAAAGATGATGATCCTTTTGAACAGAATCCAGAAGTGGCCTTTCAAGAATGGAAAGAGCAGTCAATTCAGACCCTTGCCCTGGAACTCCCTAATTGAGCTAAACCCT
Organism: Delphinus delphis; assembly: GCF_949987515.2. Classification (NCBI taxonomy): domain Eukaryota; kingdom Metazoa; phylum Chordata; class Mammalia; order Artiodactyla; family Delphinidae; genus Delphinus; species Delphinus delphis. Next base: position 186,638 of record NW_027192898.1, on the reverse strand, counting down.
TTGACCTTTCCATTCCCGGTGAAAGGTGAATCGCCATTGGAGAATTAGTGCAAAAACTGGGACCACTTGAAATGGAACAATGCAAGAATGCCATCCAGGTAAGATAAACTACAGTCACCAAGGGGCTTGGCCCACTGCCACATCTGGCCAAGATACTGGTGGTATCTAAAAACCTGGAAATCAGCAGCCCAAAAGGCCACCTCCCTCCTAAGGGTAAAGGACCTCACGTGGTGATCCTAATCACCAACCATGCCCTGAAGTTGCAGGGTTTGCTCCGTGGGCACACCGACCTCGAGTGAGGAGACCCTCCAACTCCAACATCCAGAGAGATAACCGGGGGCAACAGGGCACCGTGACGACTCGTGTGAACATCACTTGACCTGGAGTTTCTCTCATAAAACAACAAGAGTGTGTCCCGAAGGAGTAGACTACTGCTTGCAGGACTTACTGCACCCAGAGGGGAGCTAATAATCTTGGCGGGGGAACCGTATACCACACTGTCACCATAGAAAAGCCTACAGACACCGTGATGATGGTGGCCAATAAGACCGGCTGGACTCCTGTTTACTTCAAAAGGCTGTTGACTCAGTGGCCATCATGGTCCTTGATCACCACTGACCCTGGACTGTCTGGGAGTTGAGCGGGCAGGGCTCTGACACCTGGTGCTGTTTGTACGTTAATTCAGGGGCCTAATTGAAGAAAGCGCAGACTACTGGTCAGAGCATCTAGGCTGGCAGAAACGGTCAGCCTAAGGTGGCCGAACAAATGTGGGGCGGGGTGAAACCGGCCCCCACAGCGTCTCTGCACATCTCTTTCCTGGACCCTTAAAGGTCATTAGAATCTATAACACTTCCAATGCTGGTGCTCAGGTGGACGAGCAGGGAGGCAGGGGTCCTGGGGACAATCAACGTCACCGGGAGGCTGCTGGGGAGAAGCTCTGACCCTCGCCCCAGGGTATGAGGGCTCCCAACTCAGCACTCAGCAGTTACAGAAGAAGGGTCTGCACCCTCAGCACTCCAAGAATGAGGAACGGGACAAAAGGCAGAGGAGGGGTTTGTCCCCAGCAAAGCCCATTAAAAATCCCTGGGAGATAAAAATAGAATCTGGGCAATAAAGTCAAGTCTAACCTTTTTTATCCTTTGTGCTTTGTCTAATTTCACGTGCTCCTAGGGTCCCGCATGCAGAGGTTCCACACCCGGCACTTCAGACCAGATTTCCTAGTGCAGAATGGCTGGGTCGACACCTCAGCTCCTGGGGCCCAGTGCAGACTCCACGATATAGAGCCTGAGCTACAGCCAACCCGGCCCTCGAGAGCTCCGCCGCCTCCCTCCCTCCCACTGACTCTGACAGGATCTCTACACAGCAGCCCAGCCCACAGCCCACGGGGTAGTGCATGCTCTCACCTCTCCATTCTCTGATCAAAATATAAAGTTTCCTTTGCTTGTGAACCAAACTCAGTCTCGATCTGTTGGCCCCAATGACACTGGGCAGGGGGACACTTGTTGGGGTCCACTCTGGAGGATCAGTAACAGAAATTGAGACTATTGTAACCTCAATGAACAGATGTGTGAGCCAAACTGTAGTTAACATAGAACAGTGTATAAGGCTCGGGTAAAATAAGATGTTTTTAACACTTCCATTTGATATTTCCGTCACTTTTTATAAGCAAGTTCAGTGAAAAGGTTTGTCTTATTTGTCAGGTCAATATTAGAGCAACGAAGTGATTTCTTTCCAAGGATGTACATCTAATAATCTTGGTTAAAGCTTCAATCTTGTTTTAAATGCTTTTCCATTGAAAATGATACCTCTCTTTCAGCTCCCCCATTTCTGAGAAGTATAAAATCTTATAATTTATTATTACCAAAGGGGAAAGGTGGGAGGAGGGATAAATTAACAGTTTGGGATTAACACATACACACTGCTATGTATAAAATAGATCATCAACAAGGAACTACTGTATAGCACAGGGAACTACACTCAACATTTTGCAATAACCTATAAGGGGAAATAATCTGAAAAAGAATAGATATTTTTATTGACATCATCTATCAATGACAGTTAAAGTGTAGCCTAAGGGAAGCTGGTGGTGAGTGCTTCTGACCCTGAAGACTTCAATCATCTAAAGTTTGGACTCTGCCTACTTCCCAAGGCCCTTAATGAACATATGTGTAGCCGTAGCTTAAAAAATTCCCCAGTTTGGGTTTCGGGGAGACACTGATTTTGAAAAAGCCCTGGTGTTCTCCTTACATGAATGGGACTCTTCCTACTGCTAAAACATGTCTGTCACACCCAGAGGATGGTATACCGTCTGATCGGGAAGAGTTTGGAAAAGGCATCTCATCTCCTCATCTCCTGGTGCTCGGGTTCACCCCTCCAGCGTCTTTACTAACAGTCTCCCCACTTGGAGATGTCAGCACTGTCAACATCCTGTTGTGTACAGTTTGGAATTTGTCCAGAGGATGAAGCGGAAGGATGAGGAACAATGAGAGACAAGTCCTAGGTGTTCAGACAGGCACATGTCACTCTAATTTCCAATCAGGAAGACGAATTGACCAAAGGCTAGGGTTGCCCATGGAAACAGTATAGGGCTTGAGGAAATCCCGCTGCTTTGTGGCCAGTTCCCATAAACACAAGTTGAACAATGGAACTCAGGGGCAGTAAAATTCACAAAACTGCAGAGTTGAAAATATCCATCACTGAAAAATGTCTTGAGGAAAGTCAGAGAAAAGGACTTGTAAGCAAGGGAGAATGGCAGGAAAGGGATTTGAGGAGGTAGAAAGGACTCGCCATTAAGCACAAGAAAAGGAGCTGAACATTGCCAACTTTGCAGTTGGCCAAAAAGGGTGTATGCGTTTTTTTCTGTATATATTCAAGAAAAGGGCATACACTTTTTTAGCCAACCAAACAGGTGGGCACTGGAAGTCAATACTACAAAAGATATCACTTCGCATCAGTCAGAAGAGCCATCGTCATAAAGCGTAAACAACAGAAATGCAGGACAGGGCAACGAGAAGAGGGAGCCCTGTGAGACTTATAGTGGAAATGTATATTGCCAACGGCCATTCTGGAGAAGTGTATTGTGTTTACTAAAGCATCTAAAAAATGAGCTACAGAGCATAGGGCACTTGCACTCATGGGCGTATATCTTGGGAAAAAGAAAAATCGAGAGGACACAGGCACCCCAATGTTTACCCCCTCTCTGTTTAAAAGATCCTCGACTAGGATATAACTTAAATGTCTCTGGAGGGAAAAAATGGATAGAGATGTGGTACTTAGGTAGAGTGGAATATTATTCAGCCTGGAAATCAATGAAATATGGCCAGTTGTAACAACTCCGGAGGAGTTACGTATGATCATTCTAAGTGACAGAATCCAAAAAGAAAAAGACACATATCATAAGATATCACTTAAAGGTGGAATCCAAAATGGCTACACATGAAATAAATTACAAAACAAAAACATAGTCAAATATGTAGAAAACACGCATAAGGCTGCTAAACGGGAAAGGTGGGGAGGGGTGAGGCATCATCCAGGAGGTTGAAATTAGCAAAGATACCATTCCAAATACCAAACTGATAATCAACAAGGCCTACACGGTAGCTAAAAGAACTGCACTCAGCACACTCAAGTCACCGGAAAAGAATATATATGACTGGTTAGAATCTGAAAAAGAATTTATTGATGTCTCTCTGTACGTGAATCAAGTGGATGTACAGCAGCAAGAAACAGAGCTTTGAAAATCAGCTGTAACCAATATAGTAATAAATTGAAAAAAATAAACGACAGAGAGACAGAGAAAACCTCTTACAACTTTTCCTCAGGGACGGTGATGCAACATGGATTGAACACATCTAGACCCACAGCAGGATGAGACATAAGGCTGGAAACTGTTTGCGCTAAGAGAAATGTGAGGTTGTGTGAGGAAATGCACACCCTTTAAAGTAATACTACCTGGTACCCATTCAATGGGTCCCAAATCTGCAGGTTCAAGGGATCTTCCTACAGCTAAAACATGCATGGAAAACCCAGAAGACTGTACACCATGTGATCGGGAGATGTGTCTAAAATGCACCTCATTTATCCTCTCCTAGTGCTCCTGTTCACCATTCCAGCCACGCTACTTAGAATCTCCCCACTTGGAGAATCAGCACATTTAAACTTCTGTTTCACACATTTTGCAAATTGTGAGGAGGATGAACGGGAAGAGGGGGAACCAATGAGAGAATAGTTGTAGGGGTTTGGACGGGCACATATCACTCTAATTTCCCATTAAGAATAAGAATTAAAGAAAGGCTCAGCCTGCCTCGCCAGAGCCAAAATAGGGCCTGAAGCAATCCTGCGGGTTTGAGGCCAGCTCACAAAAGAGCAACTTAAAAAATGGAGCTCAGGGTCACTGCAATTCACAAACCTGCAGAGTTATAAATGAAAACTAACGTCCAAAAATATGTTGAGGTAAGGCAAAGAAGAGGATCTGAATGCAAGACAGAATTGCAAGAAACAGATTTCAAGAGATAGATTGGACTCGTCTTTAACGCACATGAAAAGCGGCAGAATTTCGACAATGATGCAGTTGGCCCAAAAGGGCGTATGCGTTTTTTCCTGATTATATCCAGGAAAAAACGCATACGCACTTTATGGGCAACGAAGCAAGCAAGCAATGCAAATGTGCACAACAAAGAAGTCTCACTTCCCACCGGTCAAAAGGGCCATCCTAAAAAATTGTAAAAACCAGAAATGCAGGACAGGCCATGGAGAACAGGGAGCCTTTATACACTGATGGGCAGTGTGTGAACTGCCGAGAGCCACTCTGGAGAAGTGTATGGTGGTTCCTAAATCATCTAAAAAACAGAGCTACAGAGCATAGGACACTTCCAATCATGGGAGTATACCTAAGGAAGTCTAAAAATCAACAAGACACAAGCACACCACAGTTTAGGGCTACTCTGTTTACAAGAACCTCAACTTCAGTACACCTTAAATATCCCAGGAAAGAGAACAATGGATAAAGAAGATGTGGTACTTATGTACAATGGAATATCTCTTCACCATGAAATCAATGTAATAAGGCTAGTAGAAGGATAAAGAGTGGATTTAGGTCCGATAATACAACTTGAAATAAGTCAAACAGAAAAAGAAACATATCATAAGATATCACTTATAGAGGGAGGGTAAATATGGCTGCACAAGAAATGAATTACAGAACAGAACAGTGTCTCACATTTAGAAAACACACTTATGTCAGCTTAAGGGGAAAGGAGAGGTGGGGTGATGCATAAAACCAGAGTTTGAAATTAGCACAGATACCGTTCAATAAACCAAATAGGTATTAGACAAGATCTACACCTTGCTCAATGAACTGGCCTCAACACACCCTATACACCGCAGAGAAATATATCTGAGTAATAAGAATCTTAAAACCCATGTATTGATATATCTCCATAAGGGAATCAAGTGTGTGCAGAGCGGCACAAACACAGCAGTGAAAATGAGCTAAACCCCATTATAGAAATAAATTTTAAAAACAAAACGCTGAAACAATGAAAGAGAGAAAAATTCTTACAAAATTCGCTCAGGGGCTGTGATGCAACCTGGATTGACCACATATAAACCCACAGCTGGATAAGACATAAGGCTGGACACTTGGGGCTGAGAGGATTGGTGAGCTTTGGTGAGCAACTGCCGAAAGTTTAATGCAATACTTCATGCTATTCATTCCAAGGGTCCCAACACTCCAGGTTGAAGGGAATCTTCCTACAGCTAAACCATGCTTGGGAAACCCAGCGACTGGTATACCATATGATCGGGAAAGGTTTCTAAAACACACCTCATTTTACCTCTCCTGGGGCTCCGGATCGACATTCCAGCCGCTTTACTAACAACATCCCCACATGGAGTCAATGCCTTTAAGTTCTGGTATCGCACAGTCTGCAGTTAGTGCAGAGATGAATGGGAATAGGGGGAACCAGTGAGAAACTAGCTGTAGCGGTTTCAATGGGCACATGTCACTCTAATGTCACATCAGTAAGAAGAATTAACCAAAGGCACAGCAAGGTGCCCCAGAAGAAAAATAGGGCTTCAAGGAATCCTGTGGTTATGGGGCAAGACCACAAAAATAAGAGCTGAAAAATGGAGCTAAGGGCCACTGCAATGCAAAAACCTGCAGAGTTATAAAGGCCAACTATTTTCAAAAAATATATTGAGGTAAGGCTATGAAGAGGCATTGAAAGCAAGGCAGAATTGCAGGAAACCGATTTCAGGAGGTAGACTGGAATTGCATTGAAAGCATAGGAAAAGAGGCAGAACGTCCACAATGATGCACTTGGCCAAAAAGGGTGTATGCGTTTTTTTCTGAATATATTCAGGAAAAAACGCATATGCACTTTTTGGCCAACCAAGAAAGCTTGCAAAAGAAATCTGCACTACAATCAAGTCTCACTTCCCCGCGGTCAAAAGGGCCATCTGAAAAAAGTGTAAAATCCAGAAAGGCAGGACAGGCCATGGAGAACTGGGAGCCTTGTTATGCTGATGGGCGGGATGTAAATTGCCAACAGACACTGGGGAGAAGTGTATGGTGTTTCCTGAAACATCAAAAAAACAAAGCAACAGAGCCTAGGGCACTTCCACTTATGGTCCTATAGCTTAGGGAAATTAAAATCAAAAAGACACAGCCACCCCAAAGTTTGGGACGCCTCTGTTTATAAGAACCTCGTTTACCGTACAAGTTCAATATCACAGAAAGTGAAAAATGGATAAAGAACTTGTGGTACTTACGTACAATGCAGTATCACTCAGCAATGAAATCTATGTCATCAGGCCCACAGCAGCATAATGAGTGGATTCAGGTACGATGATTCTAACTGAAATAAGTCACACAGAAAAAGAAACATCATAAGATATCACTAATACACGGAATGTAAACTTGGCTACACAGGAACTGAATTACAGAACAGAACAGGGTCTCAAATTTAGAAAAGCAACTTATGCTTGCCTAAGGGGAAAGGTGAGTTGGGGTGCTGCATAAAACCAGAGATTGAAATGAGCACAGATAAAGTTCCTTAAGCCAATTATGGAATAGAAAAGAGCTACTCCTTGCTCAACGAAATGGACTCAACACCCCATATTAAACGCCTAAGAATGTACCTGACTAGTAAGTATCTTAAAACCTATGGATTGCTATGTCTCCAAAAGAGAATCAAGCGTGTGTACAGGGGCATAAACGCAGCAGTGATAGGATTGGAGAGGTGCGGTGAGCAAATGAAAACCCTTTGAAGTCATAATGCATGGTACCCATTACACGGGTCTCAACTCTCCAGGTTTAAGGTATTCTTCCTTCAGCTAAAACATGCATGTGGAACCCAGAGTATGATCAACCGTGTGAACGGGAGACGTGTTCAAATATGTCTCAGTTTTCCTCCCCTGGTACTCGGGTGCAACATTCCAGACGCTTTACTAACACTCTCCCGACTTGGAGAGTCAGTCGCTTTAACCTCCTGTTTGGCCCAGTTTGCAATTTCTGCGGAAGATGAACAGGAATAGCGAGAACCAATGAGAGACTAGCTGGAGGTGTCTGGACGGGCAAATTTAACTCTCATTTCCCAACAGGAAGAGGAAATAACCAAAGGCTCAGCGTGCCGTGCCGGAACCAGACTAGGGCCTGAAGCCATCCTGCGGTGTTGCGGCCAGGTCACAAGAAAGCGAGTTGAAGAAAGGAGCTCAGGGGCACTGTAATTCACAAACCTGCAGAGTTATAAATGACAGCTATCGTCCAAAAATAGACTGAAGTAAGGCTGCCAAGAGGACTTGAAAGCGGGGCAGAATTGCAGGAAACCGATTTCAGGAGGTAGACTGGAATTGCATTGAAAGCATAGGAAAAGAGGCAGAACGTCCACAATGATGCCCTTGGCCAAAAAGGGCGTATGCGTTTTTTCCTGAATATATTCAGGAAAGAACGCATACGCCCTTTTTGGCCAACCAAGCAAGCTTGCAAAGGAAATCTGCACTACAATGAAGTCTCACTTCCCCCCGGTCAAAAGGGCCATCTGAAAAAAGTGTAAAATCCAGAAAGGCAGGACAGGCCATGGAGAACTGGGAGCCTTGTTATGCTGATGGGCGGGATGTAAATTGCCAACAGACACTAGGGAGAAGTGTATGGTGTTTCCTGAAACATCTAAAAAACAAAGCAACAGAGTCTAGGGCACTTCCACTTATGGTCCTATAGCTTAGGGAAATTAAAATCAAAAAGACACAGCCACCCCAAAGTTTGGAACGGCTCTGTTTACAAGAACCTCGTTTACAGTACAAGTTCAACATCACAGAAAGTGAAAAATGGATAAAGAAGTTGTGGTATTTACTTACAAAGCAATATCACTCACCATGAAATCTATATCACCAGGCCCTTAGCAGCACAATGAGTGGATTCAGGTATGATGATTCTAACTGAAATAAGTCACACAGAAAAAGAAACATCATAAGATATCACTAATACACGGAATGTAAACTTGGCTACACAGGAAGTGAATTACAGAACAGAACAGCGTCTCAAATTTAGAAAACCAACTTATGCTTGCTTCAGGGGAAAGGTAAGTTGGGGTGCTGCATAAAACCAGAGATCGAAATGAGCACAGATAAAGTTCCTTAAGCCAAATATGGAATAGACAAGAGCTACTCCTTGCTCAACGAAATGGACTCAACACCCCATATTAAACGCCTAAGAATGTACCTGACTAGTAAGTATCTTAAAACCTATGGATTGCTATGTCTCTGAAAGAGAATCAAGCATGTGTACAGGGGCGTAAATACAGCAGTGATAGGACTGGAGAGGTTCGGTGAGCAAATGAAGACCCTTTGAAGTCAAATTGCATGGTACCCATTCCACGGGTCTCAACTCTCCAGGTTTAAGGTATTCTTCCTTCAGCTAAAACATGCATGTGGAACCTAGAGTATGATCAACCATGTGATCGGGAGACGTGTTCAAATATGTCTCAGTTTTCGTACCCTGGTACTCGGGTGCAACATTCCAGATGCTTTACTAACACTCTCCCGACTTCGAGAGTCAGTCCCTTTAACCTCCTGTTTGACCCAGTTTGCAATTTTTGCGGAAGATGAACAGGAATAGCGAGAACCAATGAGAGACTAGCTGGAGGTGTCTGGACGGGCAAATTTAACTCTCATTTCTCACCAGGAAGAGGAATTAACCAAAGGTTCAGCGTGCCGTGCCAGAACCAGATTAGGGCCTGAAGCCATCCTGCGGTGTTGCAGCCAGGTCACAAGAAAGCGAGTTGAAGAAAGGAGCTCAGGGGCACTGTAATTCACAAACCTGCAGAGTTATAAATGACAGCTATCGTCCAAAAATATACTGAAGTAAGGCTGCCAAGAGGACTTGAAAGCGGGGCAGAATTGCAGGAAACCGATTTCAGGAGGTAGACTGGAATTGCATTGAAAGCATAGGAAAAGAGGCAGAACGTCCACAATGATGCACTTGGCCAAAAGGGGCGTATGCGTTTTTTCCTGAATATATTCAGGAAAAAACGCATACGCCCTTTTTGGCCAACCAAGCAAGCTTGCAAAGGAAATCTGCACTACAATGAAGTCTCACTTCCCCCCGGTCAAAAGGGCCATCTGAAAAAAGTGTAAAATCCAGAAAGGCAGGACAGGCCATGGAGAACTGGGAGCCTTGTTTTGCTTATGGGCGGGATGTAAATTGCCAACAGACAGTGAGGAGAAGTGTACGGTGTTTCCTGAAACATCTAAAAAACAAAGCAACAGAGCCTAGGGCACTTCCACTTATGGTCCTATAGCATAGGGAAATTAAAATCAAAAAGACACAGCCACCCCAAAGTTTGGGACGCCTCTGTTTACAAGAACCTCGTTTACCGTACAAGTTCAATATCACAGAAAGTGAAAAATGGATAAAGAACTTGTGGTACTTATGTACAATGCAGTATCACTCAGCAATGAAATCTATGTCATCAGGCCCGTAGCAGCATAATGAGTGGATTCAGGTACGATGATTCTAACTGAAATAAGTCACACAGAAAAAGAAACGTCATAAGATATCACTAATACACGGAATGTAAACTTGGCTACACAGGAACTGAATTCCAAAACAGAACAGGGTCTCAAATTTAGAAAAGCAACTTATGCTTGCTTAAGGGGAAAGGTGAGTTGGGGTGCTGCATAAAACCAGAGATTGAAATGAGCACAGATAAAGTTCCTTAAGCCAAATATGGAATAGACAAGAGCTACTCCTTGCTCAACGAAATGGACTCAACACCCCATATTAAACGCCTAAGAATGTACCTGACTAGTAAGTATCTTAAAACCTATGGATTGCTATGTCTCCAAAAGAGAACCAAGCGTGTGTACAGGGGCATAAACGCAGCAGTGATAGGATTGGAGAGGTTCAGTGAGCAAATGAAGACCCTTTGAAGTCATATTGCATGGTACCCATTACACGGGTCTCAACTCTCCAGGTTTAAGGTATTCTTCCTTCAGCTAAAACATGCATGTGAAACCCAGAGTACGATCAACCGTGTGAACGGGAGACGTGTTCAAATATGTCTCAGTTTTCCTCCCCTGGTACTCGGGTGCAACATTCCAGACGCTTTACTAACACTCTCCCCACTTGGAGAGTCAGCGCCTTTAACCTCCTGTTTGGCCCAGTTTGCAATTTCTGCGGAAGATGAACAGGAATAGGGAGAACCAATGAGAGACTAGCTGGAGGTGTCTGGAAGGGCAAATTTAACTCTCATTTCCCACCAGGAAGCGGAAATAACCAAAGGCTCAGCGTGCCGTGCCGGAACCAGATTAGGGCCTGAAGCCATCCTGCGGTGTTGCGGCCAGGTCACAAGAAAGCGAGTTGAAGAAAGGAGCTCAGGGGCACTGTAATTCACAAACCTGCAGAGTTATAAATGACAGCTATCGTCCAAAAATATACTGACGTAAGGCTGCCAAGAGGACTTGAAAGTGGGGCAGAATTGCAGGAAACCGATTTCAGGAGGTAGACTGGAATTGCATTGAAAGCATAGGAAAAGAGGCAGAACGTCCACAATGATGCACTTGGCCATAAAGGGCGTATGCGTTTTTTCTTGAATATATTCAGGAAAAAATGCATACACACTTTTTGGCCAACCAAGCAAGCTTGCAAAGGAAACCCGCACTACAATGAAGTCTCACTTCCCCCCGGTCAAAAGGGCCATCTGAAAAAAGTGTAAAATCCAGAAAGGCAGGACAGGCCATGGAGAACTGGCAGCCTTGTTATGCTGATGGGCGGGATGTAAATTGCGAACAGACACTCGGGAGAAGTGTATGGTGTTTCCTGAAACATCTAAAAAACAAAGCAACAGAGCCTAGGGCACTTCCACTTATGGTCCTATAGCTTAGGGAAATTAAAATCAAAAAGACACAGCCACCCCAAAGTTTGGAACGGCTCTGTTTACAAGAAGCTTGTTTACAGTACAAGTTCAACATCGCAGAAAGTGAAAAATGGATAAAGAAGTTGTGGTATTTACTTACAAAGCAATATCACTCAGCAATGAAATCTATGTCATCAGGCCCTTAGCAGCACAATGAGTGGATTCAGGTATGATGATTCTAACTGAAATAAGTCACACAGAAAAAGAAACATCATAAGATATCAGTAATACACGGAATGTAAACTTGGCTACACAGGAACTGAATTACAGAACAGAACAGGGTCTCAAATTTAGAAAACCAACTTATGCTTGCTTAAGGGTAAAGGTGAGTTGGGGTGCTGCATAAAACCAGAGATTGAAATGAGCACAGATGAAGTTCCTTAAGCCAAATATGGAATACACAAGAGCTACTCCTTGCTCAACGAAATGGACTCAACACCCCATATTAAACGCCTAAGAATGTACCTGACTAGTAAGTATCTTAAAACCTATGGATTGCTATGTCTCCGAAAGAATATCAAGCATGTGTACAGGGGCATAAACGCAGCAGTGATAGGATTGGAGAGGTTCGGTGAGCAAATGCAGACCCTTTGAAGTCATATTGCATGGTACCCATTACACGGGTCTCAACTCTCCAGGTTTAAGTTATTCTTCCTTCAGCTAAAACATGCATGTGGAACCCAGAGTATAATCAACCATGTGAACGGGAGACGTGTTCAACTATGTCTCAGTTTTCCTCCCCTGGTACTCGGGTGCAACATTCCAGACGCTTTACTAACACTCTCCCCACTTGGAGAGTCAGCGCCTTTAACCTCCTGTATGGCCCAGTTTGCAATTTCTGCGGAAGATGAACAGGAATAGGGAGAACCAATGAGAGACTAGCTGGAGGTGTCTGGACGGGCAAATTTAACTCTCATTTCCCACCAGGAAGAGGAAATAACCAAAGGCTCAGCGTGCCGTGCCGAAACACGATTAGGGCCTGAAGCCATCCTGCGGTGTTGCGGCCAGCTGAAAAGAAAGCGAGTTGAAGAAAGGAGCTCAGGGGCACTGTAATTCACAAACCTGCAGAGTTATAAATGACAGCTATCGTCCAAAAATATACTGAAGTAAGGCTGCCAAGAGGACTTGAAAGCGGGGCAGAATTGCAGGAAACCGATTTCAGGAGGTAGACTGGAATTGCATTGAAAGCATAGGAAAAGAGGCAGAACGTCCACAATGATGCACTTGGCCAAAAAGGGCGTATGCGTTTTTTCCTGAATATATTCAGGAAAAACCGCATACGCCCTTTTTGGCCAACCAAGCAAGCTTGCAAAGGAAATCTGCACTACAATAAAGTCTCACTTCCCCCCGGTCAAAAGGGCCATCTGAAAAAAGTGTAAAATCCAGAAAGGCAGGACAGGCCATGGAGAACTGGGAGCCTTGTTATGCTGATGGGCGGGATGTAAATTGCCAACAGACACTCGGGAGAAGTGTATGGTGTTTCCTGAAACATCTAAAAAACAAAGCAACAGAGCCTAGTGCACTTCCACTTATGGTCCTATAGCTTAGGGAAATTAAATTCAAAAAGACACAGCCACCCCAAAATTTGGGACACCTCTGTTTACAAGAACCTCGTTTACCATACAAGTTCAATATCACAGAAAGTGAAAAATGGATAAAGAAGTTGTGGTATTTACTTACAAAGCAATGTCAGTCAGCAATGAAATCTATGTCATCAGGCCTGTAGCAGCACAATGAGTGGATTCAGGTACGATGATTCTAACTGAAATAAGTCACACAGAAAAAGAAACATCATAACATATCACTAATACACGGAATGTAAACTTGGCTACACAGGAAGTGAATTACAGAACAGAACAGGGTCTCAAATTTAGAAAAGCAACTTATGCTTGCTTAAGGGGAAAGGTGAGTTGGGGTGCTGCATAAAACCAGAGATTGAAATGAGCACAGATAAAGTTCCTTAAGCCAAATATGGAATAGACAAGAGCTACTCCTTGCTCAACGAAATGGACTCAACACCCCATATTAAAAGCCTAAGAATGTACCTGACTAGTAAGTATCTTAAAACCTATGGATTGCTATGTCTCCAAAAGAGAATCAAGCGTGTGTGCAGGGGCATAAACGCAGCAGTGATAGGATTGGAGAGGTTCGGTGAGCAAATGAAGACCCTTTGAAGTCATATTGCATGGTACCCATTACACGGGTCTCAACTCTCCAGGTTTAAGTTATTCTTCCTTCAGCTAAAACATGCATGTGGAACCCAGAGTATAATCAACCATGTGAACGGGAGACGTGTTCAACTATGTCTCAGTTTTCCTCCCCTGGTACTCGGGTGCAACATTCCAGACGCTTTACTAACACTCTCCGCACTTGGAGAGTCAGCGCCTTTAACTTCCTGTTTGGCCCAGTTTGCAATTTCTGCGGAAGATGAACAGGAATAGCCAGAACCAATGAGAGACTAGCTGGAGGTGTCTGGACGGGCAAATTTAACTCTCATTTCCTACCAGGAAGAGGAATTAACCAAAGGCTCAACGTGCCGTGCCGGAACCAGATTAGGGCCTGAAGCCATCCTGCGGTGTTGCGGCCAGGTCACAAGAAAGTGAGTTGAAGAAAGGAGCTCAGGGGCACTGTAATTCACAAACCTGCAGAGTTATAAATGACAGCTATTGTCCAAAAATATACTGAAGTAAGGCTGCCAAGAGGACTTGAAAGCGGGGCAGAATTGCAGGAAACCGATTTCAGGAGGTAGACTGGAATTACATTGAAAGCATAGGAAAAGAGGCAGAACGTCCACAATGAGGCACTTGGCCAAAAAGTGCGTATGCATTTTTTCCTGAATATATTCAGGAAAAACCGCATACGCCCTTTTTGGCCAACCAAGCAAGCTTGCAAAGGAAATCTGCACTACAATGAAGTCTCACTTCCCCCCGGTCAAAAGGGCCATCTGAAAAAAGTGTAAAATCCAGAAAGGCAGGACAGGCCATGGAGAACTGGGAGCCTTGTTATGCTGATGGGCGGGATGTAAATTGCCAACAGACACTCGGGAGAAGTGTATGGTGTTTCCTGAAACATCTAAAAAACAAAGCAACAGAGCCTAGGGCACTTCCACTTATGGTCCTATAGCTTAGGGAAATTAAAATCAAAAAGACACAGCCACCCCAAAGTTTGGGACGCCTCTGTTTACAAGAACCTCATTTACCGTACAAGTTCAATATCACAGAAAGTGAAAAATGGATAAAGAACTTGTGGTACTTACATACAATGCAGTATCACTCAGCAATGAAATCTATGTCATCAGGCCCGTAGCAGCATAATGAGTGGATTCAGGTACGATGATTTTAACTGAAATAAGTCACACAGAAAAAGAAACATCATAAGATATCACTAATACACGGAATGTAAACTTGGCTACACAGGAACTGAATTCCAAAACAGAACAGGGTCTCAAATTTACAAAAGCAACTTATGCTTGCTTAAGGGGAAAGGTGAGATGGGGTGCTGCATAAAACCAGAGATTGAAATGAGCACAGATAAAGTTCCTTAAGCCAAATATGGAATAGACAAGAGCTACTCCTTGCTCAACGAAATGGACTCAACACCGCATATTAAACGCCTAAGAATGTACCTGACTAGTAAGTATCTTAAAACCTATGGATTGCTATGTCTCCAAAAGAGAATCAAGCGTGTGTACAGGGGCATAAACGCAGCAATGATAGGATTGTAGAGGTTCGGTGAGCAAATGAAGACCCTTTGAAGTCATATTGCATGGGACCCATTACACGGGTCTCAACTCTCCAGGTTTAAGGTATTCTTCCTTCAGCTAAAACATGCATGTGGAACCTAGAGTATGATCAACCATGTGAACAGGAGACGTGTTCAAATATGTCTCAGTTTTCCTCCCCTGGTACTCGGGTGCAACATTACAGACGCTTTACTAACACTCTCCCCACTTGGAGGGTCAGCGCCTTTAACCTTCTGTTTGGCCCAGTTTGCAATTTCTGCGGAAGATGAACAGGAATAGGGAGAACCAATGAGAGAGTAGCTGGAGGTGTCTGGACGGGCAAATTTAACTCTCATTTCCCACCAGGAAGAAGAAATAACCAAAGGCTCAGCGTGTCGTGGCGGATCCAGATTAGAGTCTGAAGCCATCCTGCGGTGTTGCGGCCAGCTCAAAAGAAAGCGAGTTGAAGAAAGGAGCTCAGGGGCACTGTAATTCACAAACCTGCAGAGTTATAAATGACAGCTATCGTCCAAAAATATACTGACGTAAGGCTGCCAAGAGGACTTGAAAGCGGGGCAGAATTGCAGGAAACCGATTTCAGGAGGTAGACTGGAATTGCATTGAAAGCATAGGAAAAGAGGCAGAACGTCCACAATGATGCACTTGGCCATAAAGGGCGTATGCGTTTTTTCCTGAATATATTCAGGAAAAAACGCATACGCCCTTTTTGGCCAACCAAGCAAGCTTGCAAAGGAAATCTGCACTACAATGAAGTCTCACTTCCCCCCGGTCAAAAGGGCCATCTGAAAAAAGTGTAAAATCCAGAAAGGCAGGACAGGCCATGGAGAACTGGGAGCCTTGTTTTGCTTATGGGCGGGATGTATATTGCCAACAGACACTCGGGAGAAGTGTATGGTGTTTCCTGAAACATCTAAAAAACAAAGCATCTGATCCTAGGGCACTTCCACTTACGGTCCTATAGCTTAGGGAAATTAAAATCAAAAAGACACAGCCACCTCAAAGTTTGGGACGCCTCTGTTTACAAGAACCTCGTTTACAGTACAAGTTCAACATTGGAGAAAGTGAAAAATGGATAAAGAAGTTGTGGTATTTACTTACAAAGCAATATCACTCAGCAATGAAATCTATGTCATCAGGCCCGTAGCAGCACAATGAGTGGATTCAGGTATGATGATTCTAACTGAAATAAGTCACACAGAAAAAGAAACATCATAAGATATCACTAATACACGGAATGTAAACTTGGCTACACAGGAACTGAATTACAGAACAGAACAGGGTCTGAAATTTAGAAAACCAACTTATGCTTGCTTAAGGGTAAAGGTGAGTTGGGGTGCTACATAAAACCAGAGATTGAAATGAGCACAGATAAAGTTCCTTAAGCCAAATATGGAATAGACAAGAGCTACTCCTTGCTCAACGAAATGGACTCAACACCGCATATTAAACGCCTAAGAATGTACCTGACTAGTAAGTATCTTAAAACCTATGGATTGCTATGTCTCCGAAAGAGAATCAAGCATGTGTACAGGGGCATAAATGCAGCAGTGATAGGATTGGAGAGGTTCGGTAAGCAAATGAAGACCCTTTGAAGTCATATTGCATGGTACCCATTCCACGGGTTTCAACTACCCAGGTTTAAGGTATTCTTCCTTCAGCTAAAACATGCATGTGGAACCTAGAGTATAATCAACCATGTGATCAGGAGACGTGTTCAAATATGTCTCAGGTTTCGTACTCTGGTAATCGGGTGCAACATTCCAGACGCTTTACAATCCCTCTCCCGACTGGGAGAGTCAGTCCCTTTAACCTCCTGTTTGGTCCAGTTTGCAATTTCTGCGGAAGATGAACAGGAATAGCGAGAACCAATGAGAGACTAGCTGGAGGTGTCTGGACGGGCAAATTTAACTCTCATTTCCCACCAGGAAGAGGAATTAACCAAAGGCTCAGCGTGCCGTGCCGGAACCAATTTAGGGCCTGAAGCCATCCTGCGGTGTTGCGGCCAGCTCACAAGAAAGCGAGTTGAAGAAAGGAGCTCAGGGGCACTGTAATTCACAAACCTGCAGAGTTATAAATGACAGCTATCGTCCAAAAATATACTGAAGTAAGGCTGCCAAGAGGACTTGAAAGCGGGGCAGAATTGCAGGAAACCGATTTCAGGAGGTAGACTGGAATTGCATTGAAAGCATAGGAAAAGAGGCAGAACGTCCACAATGATGCACTTGGCCAAAAAGGGCGTATGCGTTTTTTCCTGAATATATTCAGGAAAAAACGCATACGCCCTTTTTGGCCAACCAAGCAAACTTGCAAAGGAAATCTGCACTACAATGAAGTCTCACTTCCCCCCGGTCAAAAGGGCTTTCTGAAAAAAGTGTAAAATCCAGAAAGGCAGGACAGGCCATGGAGAACTGGGAGCCTTGTTATGCTGATGGGCGGGATGTAAATTGCCAACAGACACTCGGGAGAAGTGTATGGTGTTTCCTGAAACATCTAAAAAACAAAGCAACAGAGCCTAGGGCACTTCCACTTATGGTCCTATAGCTTAGGGAAATTAAAATCAAAAAGACACAGCCACCCCAAAATTTGGGACGGGTCTTTTTACAGAAATCTCTTCTACGGCACAAGTTAAATATCCCAGAGAGCAAATAATGGATAAAGAATTTGCGGTACTTATGTACAACAGAATAACACTCAGCAATGAAATCTATGTCACCAGGCCCGTACCAGCATAATGAGTGGATTCAGGCACGATGATTCTAAGTGAAATAAGTCACACAGAAAAAGAAATATCATAAGGTATCACTAATACACGGAATGTGAACTTGGCTACACATGAACTGAATTACAAAACTGAACAGGGTCTCAAGTTTAGAAAACCAACTTATGCCTGCTTAAGGGGGAAGGTGAGTTGGGGTGCTGCATAAAAGCAGAGTTTGAAATTAGCACAGATACCGTTCCATAAGCCAAATATGTAATAGACAAGACCTACCCCTTGCTCAACGAAATGGATTCAACAATGAGGTATCACCTCACACCTGGTAGAATAGGCATCATAGAAAATCTACAAACAAAAAATGCTGGAAAGGGTGTGGAGAAAAGGAACCCTCTTTCACTATTGTTGGGAATATAAATTGATACAGTCTTTATGGAGAACAATATGGAATTTCTTAGGAAACTAACAATAGAATTACCATATGATACAGCAATCCCAGTACTGGACATATACCCAGACAAAACCATAAATCAAAAAGAGTCATTCACCGCAATGTTCATTGCATCACTATTTACAATATCGAGGTAATGGAAGCAACCTAAATGCCCACAGACAGACGAATGCATAGAGCTGTGGTACATATATAAAATGGAATATTACTAAGCCATGAAAAGGAATGAAATTGGGTCATTTGTAGAGACGTCGATGGATCTAGAGTCTGTCATACAGAGTGAAGTAAGTCAGAAAGAGAAAAACAAATCTTGTATATTCATGCATATATGTGGAACCTAGAAAAACTGTACAGATTAACCATTTTGCAAGGCATAAATAGAGCAACAGATGTAGACAACAAACGTATGGACAACAAGGGCGGAAAGCTGTTGGGGGGGTGGTGGTGGGAGGAGTTGAGAGACTGGGATTGGCATGTATACATTTATATGTATAAAATAGATAACCAATAAGAACCTGCTGTATAAAAATATAAAATATAATTCAAAATTAAAAAGAAATAAAATTTAGAAAATAAAACAGAAAAAACAATTATTCCCTGCACATACATGTATTTATATGAATAAATTATTTCCATGCTTATATCTGTAAATACAAAAAAGAGGAATAAAATCTACCTTGAACCAAAAACGAAAAAGAGAAAAAAAACACAGAACCCACCAGTTACACAGAGGAAAACCGTATCAGGGCACTTGCTCCAGTTGTAAACAATTCTGAAGTTGGTCAGTGGTGGGGAATCGTCTCCCATTCAGCCAGCAGCCCCCACGCAACAAGCGTCCTCATTGCAAAGCTGGGGCACCGTGCCGAGGCATCTGTGAGTAAACGTGAGCTGAGCCCCAGGCCAGTTGCTGCTGAACTATTCCCACCCGTCCCAGGTAAAACACCTGAATATATACAAGGACTTGAAAGCCTAGAGGAAGGGCCATAGAGCCACACGAGTGACAGCATGCCGGCCGACTTGGTGCCTGCAGGCCAGCCAGGATGGTCCTGGCCCTGGGTGCTCTTCTGGAAGATTTCCATTTCCCTGCCTGAGATACCCGTCCTGTCCCTGCCCCCACTGCTTTTTTCCTTCCTCACCTCTGCCCAGGGAGAAATTCCAGCAGCAGGTATGGGTGACACATCCTCTTCTTTAGCAGGTGGCAGCCTGGCAACTGCTGCAGAAAGTCCAGCAGAGCCCCACTCACACTGGGCCACCCACAAAGCCGTGGCCTCTCACTCCCTCCCACCAGCCCAGCCCCGAGACTGCTGACAGGGCAGAGAAAATGGCGTCAGGCACGGCTGCAGGGGCTCTTGCTGCCTGGAGTGGTATTTATATTGATCTCAACCCAGGCACACCTGGGGAGGGCTGGCCGGCATGGTAAGGCTGCCCAGGTCAGCCAATTATCACCCCTCAGGGGCTCACAGTTGCAGAAAATGGAACTTGCTGAACCGGCCAGGTCCAAGGAACAGGTGTGGGCTCCTGAGAGTCAGGATAGACAAGGGGCTGCAGCTTTGGCTTGTTTTCTAATCATTTTATCTGGCCCATGAGTGGGAGACAACTTCAAGAAAACCCTCTCCTAATGAGAGGAACCCAGGAGTCAGGGAGAGGAGGGGTGGGTGGTGGTTGGAGACAGAGGCCTGGTGCCCCGAGTGCAGTGGAAGTCTCTGGAAGACCAGGTGGAGGGAGGCCTCACAGAGTGATGCCCAGGGTCACAGACCTGTGGCAGCTGCTGTTTGTTAGTTCAAGTCCTGCTCTGAGGTGCTCTGTGTCAGCTCTGAGCGACAGGTGAGCTGGGGGTGCTCTGCAATGAGGGCTATGTGCACGGTTCCTGTGTGCCCAGCCCTGCCACGGTACCTGCAAGGGTAGCTCTGTATCCTGGGAGGGGCCTGACCACGAGAGCCCCGTGGGCTGGGGTGGGGGTGGGGTACCTGCCCAGGTGAGCTCCATATTCTGGGATTGGTCTGACCACGAGAGCCCCATGGGCTGCTGGGGACCTGGTAAAGGATGTCAGGACAGTCAGTGAAGCCACCGAGGATATACCTCCAGTTGCTTCTGATTCCTACACCCTGCTGGTCATTCTACCAACCACCAGGACATGGTATTCTGTATTAGTCTTCAATGATGCCTTCTTTTGTATTCCATTAGTCCCAGAATCACAAGAAATTTTGGCTTGTGAGTGGCAGGACTCAACATACAACTAAAACAATACTTCCGGGCCGTCTGGCCCCAAGGGTGCAAAAATTCCCACACCATCTTTGGGGAAAGCTTAGCTAAAGACCTAAAAGTTCTACCTCTGGAAAAGGAAACCCTCCTTCAATATGCAGATGACATTCTGATCGCCAGCCCTACTAAGGAGGCCTCTGAACTACCAAGCCAATAAAGGATAGAAGTTGTCCAAGAAAAATCTCAAATATCACAGACTGCGGTGACCTGCCTGGGCTTCATTCTCACAGAAGGTCGGAGAAGCCCATCCCAGGAAAGGTAAGAAACCATTTTCAGCCTTACCCCTTTCTAAAACTAGAAGACAGCTTAGGGGTTCCTGGGGAGGCCAGGGTTTGCTGCTTCTGGATCCCTAACTACAGTCTACTAGCTGGGCCTCTATATGAAACACTGAAAGGAAAAGATGATGATCCTTTTGAATAGAATCCAGAAGTGGCCTTTCAAGAATGGAAAGAGCAGTCAATTCAGACCCTTGCCCTGGAACTCCCTAATTTAGCTAAACCCTTTGACCTTTACACTCCCGGTGAAAGGTGAATCGCCATTGGAGAATTAGTGCAAAAACTGGGACCACTTGAAATGGAACAATGCAAGAATGCCATCCAGGTAGGATAAACTACGGTCACTAAGGGGCTTGGCCCACTGCCACATCTGGCCAAGATACTGGCGGTATCTAAAAACCTGGAAATCAGCAGCCCAAAAGGCCACCTCCCTCCTAAGGGAAAAGGACCCCACGTGGTGATCCTAACCACCAACCATGCCCTGAAGTTGCAGGGTTCGCTCCGTGGGCACACCGACCTTGAGTGAGGAGGCCCTCCAACTCCAACATCCAGAGAGATAACCGGGGGCAACAGGGCACCATGACGACTCGTGTGAACATCACTTGACCTGGAGTTTCTCTCATAAAACAACAAGAGTGTGTCCCAAAAGAGTAGACTACTGCTTGCAGGACTTACTGCACCCAGAGGGGAGCTAATAATCTTGGCAGGGGAACAGTATACCACACTGTCACCATAGAAAAGCCTACAGACACCATGATGATGGTGGCCAATAAGACCGGCTGGACTCCTGTTTACTTCAAAAGGCTGTTGACTCAGTAGCCATCATGGTCCTTGATCACCACTGACCCTGGACTGTCTGGGAGTTGAGCGGGCAGGGCTCTGACACCTGGTGCTGTTTGTACGTTAATTCAGGGGCCTAATTGAAGAAAGCGCAGACTACTGGTCAGAGCATCTAGGCTGGCAGAAACGGTCAGCCTAAGGTGGCCGAACAAATGTGGGGCGGGGTGAAACCGGCCCCCACAGCGTCTCTGCACATCTCTTTCCTGGACCCTTAAAGGTCATTAGAATCTATAACACTTCCAATGCTGGTGCTCAGGTGGACGAGCAGGGAGGCAGGGGTCCTGGGGACAATCAACGTCACCGGGAGGCTGCTGGGGAGAAGCTCTGACCCTCGCCCCAGGGTATGAGGGCTCCCAACTCAGCACTCAGCAGTTACAGAAGAAGGGTCTGCACCCTCAGCACTCCAAGAATGAGGAACGGGACAAAAGGCAGAGGAGGGGTTTGTCCCCAGCAAAGCCCATTAAAAATCCCTGGGAGATAAAAATAGAATCTGGGCAATAAAGCCAAGTCTAACCTTTTTTATCCTTTGTGCTTTGTCTAATTTCACGTGCTCCTAGGGTCCCGCATGCAGAGGTTCCACACCCGGCACTTCAGACCAGATTTCCTAGTGCAGAATGGCTGGGTCGACACCTCAGCTCCTGGGGCCCAGTGCAGACTCCACGATATAGAGCCTGAGCTACAGCCAACCCGGCCCTCGAGAGCTCCGCCGCCTCCCTCCCTCCCACTGACTCTGACAGGATCTCTACACAGCAGCCCAGCCCACAGCCCACGGGGTAGTGCATGCTCTCACCTCTCCATTCTCTGATCAAAATATAAAGTTTCCTTTGCTTGTGAACCAAACTCAGTCTCGATCTGTTGGCCCCAATGACACTGGGCAGGGGGACACTTGTTGGGGTCCACTCTGGAGGATCAGTAACAGAAATTGAGACTATTGTAACCTCAATGAACAGATGTGTGAGCCAAACTGTAGTTAACATAGAACAGTGTATAAGGCTCGGGTAAAATAAGATGTTTTTAACACTTCCATTTGATATTTCCATCACTTTTTATAAGCAAGTTCAGTGAAAAGGTTTGTCTTATTTGTCAGGTCAATATTAGAGCAACGAAGTGATTTCTTTCCAAGGATGTACATCTAATAATCTTGGTTAAACCTTCAATCTTGTTTTAAATGCTTTTCCATTGAAAATGATACCTCTCTTTCAGCTCCCCCATTTCTGAGAAGTATAAAATCTTATAATTTATTATTACCAAAGGGGAAAGGTGGGAGGAGGGATAAATTAACAGTTTGGAATTAACACATACACACTGCTATGTATAAAATAGATCATCAACAAGGAACTACTGTATAGCACAGGGAACTACACTCAACATTTTGCAATAACCTATAAGGGGAAATAATCTGAAAAAGAATAGATATTTTTATTGACATCATCTATCAATGACAGTTAAAGTGTAGCCTAAGGGAAGCTGGTGGTGAGTGCTTCTGACCCTGAAGACTTCAATCATCTAAAGTTTGGACTCTGCCTACTTCCCAAGGCCCTTAATGAACATATGTGTAGCCGTAGCTTAAAAAATTCCCCAGTTTGGGTTTCGGGGAGACACTGATTTTGAAAAAGCCCTGGTGTTCTCCTTACATGAATGGGACTCTTCCTACTGCTAAAACATGTCTGTCACACCCAGAGGATGCTATACCGTCTGATCGGGAAGAGTTTGGAAAAGGCATCTCATCTCCTCATCTCCTGGTGCTCGGGTTCACCCCTCCAGCGTCTTTACTAACAGTCTCCCCACTTGGAGATGTCAGCACTGTCAACATCCTGTTGCGTACAGTTTGGAATTTGTCCAGAGGATGAAGCGGAAGGATAAGGAACAATGAGAGACAAGTCCTAGGTGTTCAGACAGGCACATGTCACTCTAATTTCCAATCAGGAAGATGAATTGACCAAAGGCTAGGGTTGCCCATGGAAACAGTATAGGGCTTGAGGAAATCCCGCTGCTTTGTGGCCAGTTCCCATAAACACAAGTTGAACAATGGAACTCAGGGGCAGTAAAATTCACAAAACTGCAGAGTTGAAAATATCCATCACTGAAAAATGTCTTGAGGAAAGTCAGAGAAAAGGACTTGTAAGCAAGGGAGAATGGCAGGAAAGGGATTTGAGGAGGTAGAAAGGACTCGCCATTAAGCACAAGAAAAGGAGCTGAACATTGCCAACATTGCAGTTGGCCAAAAAGGGTGTATGCGTTTTTTTCTGTATATATTCAAGAAAAGGGCATACACTTTTTTAGCCAACCAAACAGGTGGGCACTGGAAGTCAATACTACAAAAGATATCACTTCGCATCAGTCAGAAGAGCCATCGTCATAAAGCGTAAACAACAGAAATGCAGGACAGGGCAACGAGAAGAGGGAGCCCTGTGAGACTTATAGTGGAAATGTATATTGCCAACGGCCATTCTGGAGAAGTGTATTGTGTTTACTAAAGCATCTAAAAAATGAGCTACAGAGCATAGGGCACTTGCACTCATGGGCGTATATCTTGGGAAAAACAAAAATCGAGAGGACACAGGCACCCCAATGTTTACCCCCTCTCTGTTTAAAAGATCCTCGACTAGGATATAACTTAAATGTCTCTGGAGGGAAAAAATGGATAGAGATGTGGTACTTAGGTAGAGTGGAATATTATTCAGCCTGGAAATCAATGAAATATGGCCAGTTGTAACAACTCCGGAGGAGTTACGTATGATCATTCTAAGTGACATAATTCAAAAAGAAAAAGACACATATCATAAGATATCACTTAAAGGTGGAATCCAAAATGGCTACACATGAAATAAATTACAAAACAAAAACATAGTCAAATATGTAGAAAACACGCATAAGGCTGCTAAACGGGAAAGGTGGGGAGGGGTGAGGCATCATCCAGGAGGTTGAAATTAGCAAAGATACCATTCCAAATACCAAACTGATAATCAACAAGGCCTACACGGTAGCTAAAAGAACTGCACTCAGCACACTCAAGTCACCGGAAAAGAATATATACGACTGGTAAGATTCTGAAAAAGAATTTATTGATGTCTCTCTGTACGTGAATCAAGTGGATGTACAGCAGCAAGAAACAGAGCTTTGAAAATCAGCTGTAACCAATATAGTAATAAATTGAAAAAAATAAACGACAGAGAGACAGAGAAAACCTCTTACAACTTTTCCTCAGGGACGGTGATGCAACATGGATTGAACACATCTAGACCCACAGCAGGATGAGACATAAGGCTGGAAACTGTTTGCGCTAAGAGAAATGTGAGGTTGTGTGAGGAAATGCACACCCTTTAAAGTAATACTACCTGGTACCCATTCAATGGGTCCCAAATCTGCAGGTTCAAGGGATCTTCCTACAGCTAAAACATGCATGGAAAACCCAGAGGACTGTACACCATGTGATCGGGAGATGTGTCTAAAATGCACCTCATTTATCCTCTCCTGGTGCTCCTGTTCACCATTCTAGCCACGCTACTTAGAATCTCCCCACTTGGAGAATCAGCACATTTAAACTTCTGTTTCACACATTTTGCAAATTGTGAGGAGGATGAACGGGAAGAGGGGGAACCAATGAGAGAATAGTCGTAGGGGTTTGGACGGGCACATATCACTCTAATTTCCCATTAAGAATAAGAATTAAAGAAAGGCTCAGCCTGCCTCGCCGGAGCCAAAATAGGGCCTGAAGCAATCCTGCGGGTTTGAGGCCAGCTCACAAAAGAACAACTTAAAAAATGGAGCTCAGGGTCACTGCAATTCACAAACCTGCAGAGTTATAAATGAAAACTAACATCCAAAAATATGTTGAGGTAAGGCAAAGAAGAGGATCTGAATGCAAGACAGAATTGCAAGAAACAGATTTCAAGAGATAGATGGGACTCGTCTTTAAAGCACATGAAAAGCGGCAGAATTTCGACAATGATGCAGTTGGCCCAAAAGGGCGTATGCGTTTTTTCCTGATTATATCCAGGAAAAAACGCATACGCACTTTATGGGCAACGAAGCAAGCAAGCAATGCAAATGTGCACAACAAAGAAGTCTCATTTCCCACCGGTCAAAAGTGCCATCCGAAAAAATTGTAAAAACCAGAAATGCAGGACAGGCCATGGAGAACAGGGAGCCTTTATACGCTGATGGGCAGTGTGTGAACTGCCGAGAGCCACTCTGGAGAAGTGTATGGTGGTTCCTAAATCATCTAAAAAACAGAGCTACAGAGCATAGGGCACTTCCAAACACAGGAGTATATCTAGGGAAGTCTAAAATTCAACAAGACACAAGCACACCACAGTTTAGGGCTACTCTGTTTACAAGAACCTCAACTTCAGTACACCTTAAATATCCCAGGAAAGAGAACAATGGATAAAGAAAATGTGGTACTTATGTACAATGGAATATCTCTTCACCATGAAATCAATGTAATAAGGCTAGTAGAAGGATAAAGAGTGGATTTAGGTCCGATAATACTACTTGAAATAAGTCAAACAGAAAAAGAAACATATCATAAGATATCACTTATAGAGGGAGGATAAATATGGCTGCACAAAAAATGAATTACAAAACAGAACAGTGTCTCACATTTAGAAAACACACTTATGTCAGCTTAAGGGGAAAGGAGAGGTGGGGTGATGCATAAAACCAGAGTTTGAAATTAGCACAGATACCGTTCAATAAACCAAATAGGTATTAGACAAGATCTACACCTTGCTCAATGAACTGGCCTCAACACACCCTATACACCGCAGAGAAATATATCTGAGTAATAAGAATCTTAAAACCCATGTATTGATATATCTCCATAAGGGAATCAAGTGTGTGCAGAGTGGCACAAACACAGCAGTGAAAATGAGCTAAACCCCATTATAGAAATAAATTTTAAAACCAAAACGCAGAAACAATGAAAGAGAGAAAAATTCTTACAAAATTCGCTCAGGGGCTGTGATGCAACCTGGAATGACCACATATAAACCCACAGCTGGATAAGACATAAGGCTGGACACTTGGGGCTGAGAGGATTGGTGAGCTTTGGTGAGCAACTGCCGAAAGTTTAATGCAATACTTCATGCTACTCATTCCAAGGGTCCCAACACTCCAGGTTGAAGGGAATCTTCCTACAGCTAAACCATGCTTGGGAAACCCAGCGACTGGTATACCATATGATCAGGAAAGGTTTCTAAAACGCACCTCATTTTTCCTCTCCTGGGGCTCCGGATCAACATTCCAGCCGCTTTACTAACAACATCCCCACATGGAGTCAATACCTTTAAGTTCTGGTATCGCACAGTCTGCAGTTAGTGCAGAGGATGAATGGGAATAGGGGGAACCAGTGAGAAACTAGCTGTAGCGGTTTCAATGGGCACATGTCACTCTAATGTCACATCAGTAAGAAGAATTAACCAAAGGCACAGCAAGGTGCCCCAGAAGAAAAATAGGGCTTCAAGGAATCCTGTGGTTATGGGGCAAGACCACAAAAATAAGAGCTGAAAAATGGAGCTAAGGGCCACTGCAATGCAAAAACCTGCAGAGTTATAAAGGCCAACTATATTCAAAAAATATATTGAGGTAAGGCTATGAAGAGGCATTGAAAGCAAGGCAGAATTGCAGGAAACCGATTTCAGGAGGTAGACTGGAATTGCATTTAAAGTATAGGAAAAGAGACAGAACCTCGACAATGATACACTTGGCCAAAGAGGGCGTATGTGTTTTTTCCTGAATATATTCAGGAAAAAACGCATACGCCCTTTTTGGCCAACCAAGCAAGCTTGCAAAGGAAATCTGCACTACAATGAAGTCTCACTTCCGCCCGGTCAAAAGGGCCATCTGAAAAAAGTGTAAAATCCAGAAAGGCAGGACAGGCCATGGAGAACTGGGAGCCTTGTTATGCTGATGGGCGGGATGTAAATTGCCAACAGACACTCGGGAGAAGTGTATGGTGTTTCCTGAAACATCTAAAAAACAAAGCAACAGAGCCTAGGGCACTTCCACTTATGGTCCTATAGCTTAGGGAAATTAAAATCAAAAAGACACAGCCACCCCAAAGTTTGGAACGGCTCTGTTTACAAGAACCTCGTTTACAGTACAAGTTCAACATCGCAGAAAGTGAAAAATGGATAAAGAAGTTGTGGTATTTACTTACAAAGCAATATCACTCAGCAATGAAATCTATGTCATCAGGCCCGTAACAGCATAATGAGTGGATTCAGATACGATGATTATAACTGAAAAAAGTCACACAGAAAAAGAAACATCATAAGATATCACTAATACACGGAATGTAAACTTGGCTACACAGGAACTGAATTCCAAAACAGAACAGAGTCTGAAATTTAGAAAACCAACTTATGCTTGCTTAAGGGTAAAGGTGAGTTGGGGTGCTGCATAAAACCAGACATCGAAATGAGCACAGATAAAGTTCCTTAAGTCAAATATGGAATAGACAAGAGCTACTCCTTGCTCAACGAAATGGACTCAACACCCCATATAAACGCCTAAGGATGTACCTGTCTAGTAAGTATCTTAAAACCTATGGATTGCTATGTCTCCAAAAGAGAATCAAGCATGTGTACAGGGGCGTAAACGCAGCAGTGATAGGATTGGAGAGTTCCGGTGAGCAAATGAAGACCCTTTGAAGTCATATTGCATGGTACCCATTACACGGGTCTCAACTCTCCAGGTTTAAGGTATTCTTCCTTCAGCTAAAACATGCATGTGGAACCCAGAGTATGATCAACCGTGTGAATGGGAGACGTGTTCAAATATGTCTCAGTTTTCGTCCCCTTGTACTCGGGTGCAACATTCCAGATGCTTTACTAACACTCTCCCCACTTGGAGAGTCAGCGCCTTTAACCTCCTGTTTGGCCCAGTTTGCAATTTCTGAGTAAGATGAACAGGAATAGGGAGAACCAATGAGAGACTAGCTGGAGGTGTCTGGACGGGCAAATTTAACTCTCATTTCCCACCAGGAAGAGGAAATAACCAAAGGCTCAGCGTGCCGTGCTGGAACCAGATTAGGGCCTGAAGCCATCCTGCGGTGTTGCGGCCAGCTCAAAAGAAAGCGAGTTGAAGAAAGGAGCTCAGGGGCACTGTAATTCACAAACCTGCAGAGTTATAAATGACAGCTATCGTCCAAAAATATACTGAAGTAAGGCTGCCAAGAGGACTTGAAAGCGGGACAGAATTGCAGGAAACCGATTTCAGGAGGTAGACTGGAATTGCATTGAAAGCATAGGAAAAGAGGCAGAACATCCACAATGATGCACTTGGCCAAAAAGGGCGTAGGCGTTTTTTCCTGAATATATTCAGGAAAAAACTCCTAGGCCCTTTTTGGCCAACCAAGCAAGCTTGCAAAGGAAATCTGCACTACAATGAAGTCTCACTTCCCCCCGGTCAAAAGGGCCATCTGAAAAAAGTGTAAAATCCAGAAAGGCAGGACAGGCCATGGAGAACTGGGAGCCTTGTTATGCTGATGGGCGGGATGTAAATTGCCAACAGACACTCGGGAGAAGTGTATGGTGTTTCCTGAAACATCTAAAAAACAAAGCAACAGAGCCTAGGGCACTTCCACTTATGGTCCTATAGCTTAGGGAAATTAAAATCAAAAAGACACAGCCACCCCAAAGTTTGGGACGCCTCCGTTTACAAGAACCTCGTTTACAGTACAAGTTCAACATCGCAGAAAGTGAAAAATGGATAAAGAACTTGTGGTATTTACTTACAAAGCAATATCACTCAGCAATGAAATCTATGTCATCAGGCCCTTAGCAGCACAATGAGTGGATTTAGGTATGATGATTCTAACTGAAATAAGTCACACAGAAAAAGAAACATCATAAGATATCAGTAATACACGGAATGTAAACTTGGCTACACAGGAACTGAATTACAGAACAGAACAGGGTCTCAAATTTAGAAAACCAAGCTATGCTTGCTTAAGGGGAAAGGTGAGTTGGGGTGCTGCATAAAACCAGAGATTGAAATGAGCACAGATAAAGTTCCTTAAGCCAAATATGGAATAAACAAGAGCTACTCCTTGCTCACCGAAATGGACTCAACACCCCATATTATACACCTAAGAATGTACCTGACTAGTAAGTATCTTAAAACCTTTGGATGGCTATGTCTCCGAAAGAGAATCAAGCATGTGTACAGGGGCATAAACGCAGCAGTGATAGGATTGGAGAGGTTCGGTGAGCAAATGAAGACCCTTTGAAGTCATATTGCATGGTACCCATTCCACGGGTTTCAACTAACCAGTTTTAAGGTATTCTTCCTTCAGCTAAAACATGCATGTGGAACCTAGAGTATGATCAACCATGTGATCGGGAGACGTGTTCAAATATGTCTCAGTTTTCGTACCCTGGTACACGGGTGCAACATTCCAGACGCTTTACTAACACTCTCCCCACTTGGAGAGTCAGTCCCTCTAACCTCCTGTTTGGCCCAGTTTGCAATTTCTGCGGAAGATGAACAGGAATAGCGAGAACCAATGAGAGACTAGCTAGAGGTGTCTGGACGGGCAAATTTAACCCTCATTTCCCACCAGGAAGAGGAAATAACCAAAGGCTCAGCGTGCCGTGCTGGAACCAGATTACGGCCTGAAGCCATCCTGCGGTGTTGCGGCCAGCTCACAAGAAAGCGAGTTGAAGAAAGGAGCTCAGGGGCACTGTAATTCACAAACCTGCAGAGTTATAAATGACAGCTATCGTCCAAAAATATACTGAAGTAAGGCTGCCAAGAGGACTTGAAAGCGGGGCAGAATTGCAGGAAACCGATTTCAGGAGGTAGACTGGAATTGCATTGAAAGCATAGGAAAAGAGGCAGAACGTCCACAATGATGCACTTGGCCAAAAAGGGCGTATGCGTTTTTTCCTGAATATATTCAGGAAAAAACGCATACGCCCTTTTTGGCCAACCAAGCAAGCTTGCAAAGAATTCTGCACTACAATGAAGTCTCACTTCCCCCTGGTCAAAAGGGCCATCTGCAAAAAGTGTAAAATCCAGAAAGGCAGGACAGGCCATGGAGAACTGGGAGCCTTGTTATGCTGATGGGCGGGATGTAAATTACCAACAGACACTGGGGAGAAGTGTATGGTGTTTCCTGAAACATCAAAAAAACAAAGCAACAGAGCCTAGGGCACTTCCACTTATGGTCCTATAGCTTACGGAAATTAAAATCAAAAAGACACAGCCACCCCAAAGTTTGGGACGCCTCTGTTTACAAGAACCTCGTTTACCGTACAAGTTCAATATCACAGAAAGTGAAAAATGGAGAAAGAACTTGTGGTACTTACGTACAATGCAGTATCACTCAGCAATGAAATCTATGTCATCAGGCCCGTAGCAGCATAATGAGTGGATTCAGGTACGATGATTCTAACTGAAATAAGTCACACAGAAAAAGAAACATCATAAGATATCACTAATACACGGAATGTAAACTTGGCTACACAGGAACTGAATTCCAAAACAGAACAGGGTCTCAAATTTAGAAAACCATCTTATGCTTGCTTAAGGGGAAAGGTGAGTTAGGGTGCTGCATAAAAACAGAGATAGAAATGAGCACAGATAAAGTTCCTTAAGCCAAATATGGAATAGACAAGAGCTACTCCTTGCTCAACGAAATGGACTCAACACCCCATATTAAACGCCTAAGAATGTACCTGACTAGTAAGTATCTTAAAACCTATGGATTGCTATGTCTCCAAAAGAGAATCAAGCGTGTGTACAGGGGCATAAACGCAGCAGTGATAGGTTTGGAGAGGTTCGGTGAGCAAATGAAGACCCTTTGAAGTCATATATATTGCATGGTACCCATTCCACGGGTCTCAACTCTCCAGGTTTAAGGTATTCTTCCTTCAGCTAAAACATGCATGTGGAACCCAGAGTATGATCAACCATGTGAACAGTAGACGTGTTCAAATATGTCTCAGTTTTCCTCCCCTGGTACTCGGGTGCAACATTCCAGACGCTTTACTAACACTCTCCCCACTTGGAGAGTCAGCGTCTTTAACCTCCTGTTTGGCCCAGTTTGCAATTTCTGCGGAAGATGAACAGGAATAGCGAGAACCAATGAGAGACTAGCTGGAGGTGTCTGGACGGGCAAATTTAACTCTCATTTCCCACCAGGAAGAGGAAATAACCAAAAG
Organism: Delphinus delphis; assembly: GCF_949987515.2. Taxonomy (NCBI): domain Eukaryota; kingdom Metazoa; phylum Chordata; class Mammalia; order Artiodactyla; family Delphinidae; genus Delphinus; species Delphinus delphis. The sequence continues at coordinate 154,769 of NW_027192898.1, read as the reverse complement.
CTCAGCGTGCCTTGCCGGAACCAGATTAGGGCCTGAAGCCATCCTGCGGTGTTGCGGCCAGGTCACAAGAAAGCGAGTTGAAGAAAGGAGCTCAGGGGCACTGTAATTCACAAACGTGCAGAGTTATAAATGACAGCTATCGTCCAAAAATATACTGAAGTAAGGCTGCCAAGAGGACTTGAAAGTGGGGCAGAATTGCAGGAAACCTATTTCAGGAGGTAGATTGGAATTGCATTTCAAGCATAGGAAGAGAGGCAGAACGTCCACAATGATGCACTTGGCCAAAAAGGGCGTATGCCTTTTTTCCTTAAAATATTCAGGAAAAAAGGCATACGCACTTTTTGGCCAACCAAGCAAACTTGCAAAGGAAATCTGCACTACAAAGAAGTCTCACCTCCCCCTGGTCAAAAGGGCCATCTGAAAAAAGTGTAAAATCCAGAAAGGCAGGACAGGCCATGGAGAACTGGGAGCCTTGTTATGCTGATGGGCGGGATGTAAATTGCCAACAGACACTCGGGAGAAGTGTATGGTGTTTCCTGAAACATCTAAAAAACAAAGCAACAAAGCCTAGGGCACTTCCACTTATGGTCCTATAGCTTAGGGAAATTAAAATCCAAATGAAACAGCCACCCCAAAGTTTGGAACAGCTCTGTTTACAAGAAACTCGTTTACCGTACAACTTCAATATCACAGAAAGTGAAAAATGGATAAAGAACTTGTTGTACTTACGTACAATGCAGTATCACTCAGCAATGAAATCTATGTCATCAGGCCCGTAGCAGCATAATGAGTGGATTCAGGTACGATGATTCTAACTGAAGTAAGTCACACAGAAAAAGAAACATCATAAGATATCAGTAATACACGGAATGTAAACTTGGCTACACAGGAACTGAATTCCAAAACAGAACAGGGTCTCAAATTTAGAAAACCAACTTATGCTTGCTTAAGGGGAAAGGTGAGTTGGGGTGCTGCATAAAACCAGAGATTGAAATGAGCACAGATAAAGTTCCTTAAGCCAAATATGGAACAGACAAGAGCTACTCCTTGCTCAACGAACTGGACTCAACACCGCATATTAAACGCCTAAGAATGTACCTGACTAGTAAGTATCTTAAAACCTATGGATTGCTATGTCTCCAAAAGAGAATCAAGCGTGTGTACAGGGGCATAAACGCAGCAATGATAGGATTGGAGAGGTTCGGTGAGCAAATGAAGACCCTTTGAAGTCATATTGCATGGTACCCATTCCACGGGTTTCAACTCTCCAGGTTTAAGGTATTCTTCCTTCAGCTAAAACATACATGTGGAACCTAGAGTATGATCAACCATGTGATCGGGAGACGTGTTCAAATATGTCTCAGTTTCGTACCCTGGTACTCGGGTGCAACATTCCAGATGCTTTACTAACACTCTCCCAACTTGGAGAGTCAGTCCCTTTAATCTCCTCTTTGGCCCAGTTTGCAATTTCTGCGGAAGATGAACAGGAATAGCGAGAACCAATGAGAGACTAGCTGGAGGTGTCTGGACGGGCAAATTTAACTCTCATTTCCCACCAGGAAGAGGAATTAACCAAAGGCTCAAAGTGCCGTGCCGGAACCAGATTAGGGCCTGAAGCCATCCTGCGGTGTTGCGGCCAGGTCACAAGAAAGCGAGTTGAAGAAAGGAGCTCAGGGCCACTGTAATTCACAAACCTGCAGAGTTATAAATGACAGCTATCGTCCAAAAATATACTGAAGTAAGGCTGCCAAGAGGACTTGAAAGCGGGGCAGAATTGCAGGAAACCGATTTCAGGAGGTAGACTGGAATTGCATTGAAAGCAGAGGAAAAGTGGCAGAACGTCCACAATGATGCACTTGGCCAAAAAGGGCGTATGCGTTTTTTCCTGAATATATTCAGGAAAAAACGCATACGCCCTTTTTGGCCAACCAAGCAAACTTGCAAAGGAAATCTGCACTACAATGAAGTCTCACTTCCCCCCGGTCAAAAGGGCCATCTGAAAAAAGTGTAAAATCCAGAAAGGCAGGACAGGCCATGGAGAACTGGGAGCCTTGTTATGCTGATGGGCGGGATGTAAATTGCCAACAGACACTCGGGAGAAGTGTATGGTGTTTCCTGAAACATCTAAAAAACAAAGCAACAGAGCCTAGGGCACTTCCACTTATGGTCCTATAGCTTAGGGAAATTAAAATCAAAAAGACACAGCCACCCCAAAGTTTGGGAGGCCTCTGTTTACAAGAACCTTGTTTACCGTACAAGTTCAATATCACAGAAAGTGAAAAATGGATAAAGAACTTGTGGTACTTATGTACAATGCAGTATCACTCAGCAATGAAATCTATGTCATCAGGCCCGTAGCAGCATAATGAGTGGATTCAGGTACGATGATTCTAACTGAAATAAGTCACACAGAAAAAGAAACATCATAAGATATCACTAATACACGGAATGTAAACTTGGCTACACAGGAACTGCATTCCACAACAGAACAGGGTCTCAAATTTAGAAAACCAACTTATGCTTGCTTAAGGGGAAAGGTGAGTTGGGGTGCTGCATAAAACCAGAGATTGAAATGAGCACTGATAAAGTTCCTTAAGCCAAATATGGAATAGAGAAGAGCTACTCCTTGCTCAACGAAATGGACTCAACACCGCATATTAAACGCCTAAGAATGTACCTGACTAGTATCTTAAAACCTATGGATTGCTATGTCTCCGAAAGAGAATCAAGCATCTGTACAGGGGCATAATCGCAGCAGTGATAGGATTGGAGAGGTTCGGTGAGCAAATGAAGACCCTTTGAAGTCATATTGCATGGTCCTATTCCGCGGGTTTCACCTACCCAGGTTTAAGGTATTCTTCCTTCAGCTAAAACATGCATGTGGAACCTAGAGTATGATCAACCATGTGATCGGGAGACGTGTTCAAATATGTCTCAGTTTCGTACCCTGGTACTCAGGTGCAACATTCCAGACGCTTTACTAACACTCTCCCGACTTGGAGAGTCAGTCCCTTTAACCTCCTGTTTGGCCCAGTTTGCAATTTCTGCGGAAGATGAACAGGAATAGAGAGAACCAATGAGAGACTAGCTGGAGGTGTCTGGACGGGCAAATTTAACTCTCATTTCCCACCAGGAAGCGAATTAACCAAAGGCTCATTGTGCCCATGCCGGAACCAGATTAGGGTCTGAAGCCATCCTTCTGTGTTGCGGCCAGGTCACAAGAAAGCGAGTTGAAGAAAAGAGCACAGGGGCACTATAATTCACAAACCTGCATAGTTATAAATGACAGCTATCGTCCAAAAATATACTGAAGTAAGGCTGCCAAGAGGACTTGAAATCGGGGCAGAATTGCAGGAAACTGATTTCAGGAGGTAGACTGGAATTGCATTGAAAGCAGAGGAAAAGAGGTAGAACGTCCACAATGATGCACTTGGCCAAAAAGGGCGTATGCGTTTTTTCCTGAATATATTCAGGAAAAAACGCATACGCCCTTTTTGGCCAACCAAGCAAGCTTGCAAAGGAAATCTGCACTACAAAGAAGTCTCACCTCCCCCCGGTCAAAAGGGCCATCTGAAAAAAGTGTAAAATCCAGAAAGGCAGGACAGGCCATGGAGAACTGGGAGCCTTGTTATGCTGATGGGCGGGATGTAAATTGCCAACAGACACTCGGGAGAAGTGTATGGTGTTTCCTGAAACATCTAAAAAACAAAGCAACAGAGCCTAGGGCACTTCCACTTATGGTCCTATAGCTTAGGGAAATTAAAATCAAAAAGACACAGCCACCCCAAAGTTTGGGACGCCTCTGTTTACAAGAACCTTGTTTACAGTACAAGTTCAACATCGCAGAAAGTGAAAAATGGATAAAGAACTTGTGGTATTTACTTACAAAGCAATATCACTCAGCAATGAAATCTATGTCATCAGGCCCTTAGCAGCACAATGAGTGGATTTAGGTATGATGATTCTAACTGAAATAAGTCACACAGAAAAAGAAACATCATAAGATATCAGTAATACACGGAATGTAAACTTGGCTACACAGGAACTGAATTACAGAACAGAACAGGGTCTCAAATTTAGAAAACCAACTTATGCTTGCTTAAGGGGAAAGGTGAGTTGGGGTGCTGCATAAAACCAGAGATTGAAATGAGCACAGATAAAGTTCCTTAAGCCAAATATGGAATAGACAAGAGCTACTCCTTGCTCAACGAAATGGACTCAACACCGCATATTAAAAGCCTAAGAATGTACCTGACTAGTAAGTATCTTAAAACCTATGGATTGCTATGTCTCCGAAAGAATATCAAGCATGTGTACAGGGGCATAAACGCAGCAGTGATAGGATTGGAGAGGTTCGGTGAGCAAATGAAGACCCTTTGAAGTCATATTGCATGGTACCCATTCCACGGGTTTCAACTACCCAGGTTTAAGGTATTCTTCCTTCAGCTAAAACATGCATGTGGAACCTAGAGTATGATCAACCATGTGATCAGAGACGTGTTCAAATATGTCTCAGTTTTCCTCCCCTGGTACTCGGGTGCAACATTCCAGACGCTTTACTAACACTCTCCCCACTTGGAGAGTCAGCGCCTTTAACCTCCTGTTTGGCCCAGTTTTCAATTTCTGCGGAAGATGAACAGGAATAGAGAGAACCAATGAGAGACTAGCTGGAGGTGTCTAGACGGGCAAATTTAACTCTCATTTCCCACCAGGAAGAGGAAATAACCAAAGGCTCAGCGTGCCGTGCCGGAACCAGATTAGGGCCTGAAGCCATCCTTCGTTGTTGCGGACAGCTCAAAAGAAAGCGAGTTGAAGAAAGGAGCTCAGGGGCACTGCAATTCACAGACCTGCAGAGTTATAAATGACAGCTATCGTCCAAAAATATACTGAAGTAAGGCTGCCAAGAGGACTTGAAAGCGGGGCAGAATTGCAGGAAACCGATTTCAGGAAGTAGACTGGAATTGCATTGAAAGCAGAGGAAAAGAGGCAGAACGTCCACAATGATGCACTTGGCCAAAAAGGGCGTATGCGTTTTTTCCTGAATATATTCAGGAAAAAACGCATACGCCCTTTTTGGCCAACCAAGCAAGCTTGCAAAGGAAATCTGCACTACAATGAAGTCTCACTTCCCCCCGGTCAAAAGGGCCATCTGAAAAAAGTGTAAAATCCAGAAAGGCAGGACAGGCCATGGAGAACTGGGAGCCTTGTTATGCTGATGGGTGGGATGTAAATTGCCAACAGACACTCGGGAGAAGTGTATGGTGTTTCCAGAAACATCTAAAAAACAAAGCAACAGAGCCTAGGGCACTTCCACTTATGGTCCTATAGCTTAGGGAAATTAAAATCAAAAAGACACAGCCACCCCAAAGTTTGGGACGCCTCTGTTTACAAGAACATCGTTTACAGTACAAGTTCAACATCACAGAAAGTGAAAAATGGATAAAGAACTCCTGGTATTTACTTACAAAGCAATATCACTCAGCAATGAAATCTATGTCATCAGGCCCTTAGGAGCACAGTGAGTGGATTCACGTACGATGATTCTAACTGAAATAAGTCACACAGAAAAAGAAACATCATAAGATATCAGTAATACACGGAATGTAAACTTGGCTACACAGGAACTGAATTACAGAACAGAACAGGGTCTCAAATTTAGAAAACCAACTTATGCTTGCTTAAGGCTAAAGGTGAGTTGGGGTGCTGCATAAAACCAGAGATTGAAATGAGCACAGATAAAGTTCCTGAAGCCAAATATGGAATAGACAAGAGCTACTCCTTGCTCAATGAAATGGACTCAACACCCCATATTAAACGCCTAAGAATGTACCTGACTAGTAAGTATCTTAAAATCTATGGATTGCTATGTCTCCGAAAGAGAATCAAGCATGTTTACAGGGGCATAAACGCAGCAGTGATAGGATTGGATAGGTTCGGTGGGCAAATGAAGACCCTTTGAAGTCATATTGCATGGTACCCACTACACGGGTCTCAACTCTCCAGGTTTAAGGTATTCTTCCTTCAGCTAAAACATGCATGTGGAACCCAGAGTATGATCTACCATGTGAATGGGAGACGTGTTCAAATATGTCTCAGTTTTCGTACCCTGGTACTCGGGTGCAACATTCCAGACGCTTTACTAACACTCTCCCAACTTGGAGAGTCAGCCCCTTTAACCTCCTGTTTGGCCCAGTTTGCAATTTCTGCGGAAGATGTACAGGAATAGGGAGAACCAATGAGAGACTAGCTGGAGGTGTGAGGACGGGCAAATTTAACTCTCATTTCCCACCAGGAAGAGGAAATAACAAAAGGCTCAGCGTGCCGTGCCGGAACCAGATTAGGGCCTGAAGCCATCCTGCGGTGTTGTGGCCAGCTGAAAAGAAAGCGAGTTGAAGAAAGGATATCAGGGGCACTGTAATTCACAAACCTGCAGAGTTATAAATGACAGCTATCGTCCAAAAATATACTGAAGTAAGGCTGCCAAGAGGACTTGAAAGCGGGGCAGAATTGCAGGAAACCGATTTCAGGAGGTAGACTGGAATTGCATTGAAAGCATAGGAAAAGAGGCAGAACGTCCACAATGATGCACTTGGCCAAAACTGGCATATACGTTTTTCTTGAATATACTCAGGAAATAACGCATACGCCCTTTTTGGCCAACCAAGCAAGCTTGCAAAGGAAATCTGCACTACAATGAAGTCTCACTTCCCCCCGGTCAAAAGGGCCATCTGAAAAAAGTGTAAAATCCAGAAAGGCAGGACAGGCCATGGAGAACTGGGAGCCTTGTTATGCTGATGGGCGGGATGTAAATTGCCAACAGACACTCGGGAGAAGTGTATGGTGTTTCCTGAAACATCTAAAAAACAAAGCAACAGAGCCTAGGGCACTTCCACTTATGGTCCTATAGCTTAGCTAAATTAAAATCAAAAAGACACAGCCACCCCAAAGTTTGGGACGCCTCTGTTTACAAGAACCTTGTTTACAGTACAAGTTCAACATCGCAGAAAGTGAAAAATGGATAAAGAAGTTGTGGTATTTACTTACAAAGCAATATCACTCAGCAATGAAATCTATGTCATCAGGCCCTTAGCAGCACAATGAGTGGATTTAGGTATGATGATTCTAACTGAAATAAGTCACACAGAAAAAGAAACATCATAAGATATCAGTAATACACGGAATGTAAACTTGGCTACACAGGAACTGAATTACAGAACAGAACAGGGTCTCAAATTTAGAAAACCAACTTATGCTTGCTTATGGGGAAAGGTGAGTTGGGGTGCTGCATAAAACCAGAGATTGAAATGAGCACAGATAAAGTTCCTTAAGCCAAATATGGAATAGACAAGAGCTACTCCTTGCTCAACGAAATGGACTCAACACCGCATATTAAACGCCTAAGAATGTACCTGACTAGTAAGTATCTTAAAACCTATGGATTGCTATGTCTCCGAAAGAATATCAAGCATGTGTACAGGGGCATAAACGCAGCAGTGATAGGATTGGAGAGGTTCGGTGAGCAAATGAAGACCCTTTGAAGTCATGTTGCATGGTACCCATTACACGGGTCTCAACTCTCCAGGTTTAAGGTATTCTTCCTTCAGCTAAAACATGCATGTGGAACCCAGAGTATCATCAACCGTGTGAACGGGAGACGTGTTCAAATATGTCTCAGTTTTCCTCCCCTGGTACTCGGGTGCAACATTCCAGACGCTTTACTAACACTCTCCCCACTTGGAGAGTCAGCGCCTTTAACCTCCTGTTTGGCCCAGTTTGCAATTTCTGCGGAAGATGAACAGGAATAGAGAGAACCAATGAGAGACTAGCTGGACGTGTCTAGACGGGCAAATTTAACTCTCATTTCCCACCTGGAAGAGGAAATAACCAAAGGCTCAGCGTGCCGTGCCGGAACCAGATTAGGGCCTGAAGCCATCCTGCGTTGTTGCGGCCAGCTCAAAAGAAAGCGAGTTGAAGAAAGGAGCTCAGGGACACTGTAATTCACAGACCTGCAGAGTTATAAATGACAGCTATCGTCCAAAAATATACTGAAGTAAGGCTGCCAAGAGGACTTGAAAGCGGGGCAGAATTGCAGGAAACCGATTTCAGGAGGTAGACTGGAATTGCATTGAAAGCATAGGAAAAGAGGCAGAACGTCCACAATGATGCACTTGGCCAAAAAGGGCGTATGCGTTTTTTCCTGAATATATTCAGGAAAAAACGCATACGCCCTTTTTGGCCAACCAAGCAAGCTTGCAAAGGAAATCTGCACTACAATGAAGTCTCACTTCCCCCCGGTCAAAAGGGCCATCTGAAAAAAGTGTAAAATCCAGAAAGGCAGGACAGGCCATGGAGAACTGGGAGCCTTGTTATGCTGATGGGCGGGATGTAAATTGCCAACAGACACTCGGGAGAAGTGTATGGTGTTTCCTGAAACATCTAAAAAACAAAGCAACAGAGCCTAGGGCACTTCCACTTATGGTCCTATAGCTTAGGGAAATTAAAATCAGAAAGACACAGCGACCCCAAAGTTTGGGATGCCTCTGTTTACAAGAACCTTGTTTACAGTACAAGTTCAACATCGCAGAAAGTGAAAAATGGATAAAGAAGTTGTGGTATTTACTTACAAAGCAATATCACTCAACAATGAAATCTATGTCATCAGGCCCTTAGCAGCACAATGAGTGGATTTAGGTATGATGATTCTAACTGAAATAAGTCACACAGAAAAAGAAACATCATAAGATATCACTAATACACGGAATGTAAACTTGGTTACACAAGAACTGAATTCCAAAACAGAACAGGGTCTCAAATTTAGAAAACCAACTTATGCTTGCTTAAGGGGAAAGGTGAGTTGGGGTGCTGCATAAAACCAGAGATTGAAATGAGCACAGATAAAGTTCCTTAAGCCAAATATGGAATAGACAAGGGCTACTCCTTGCTCAACGAAATGGATTCAACACCCCATATTAAACGCCTAAGAATGTACCTGTCTAGTAAGTATCTTAAAACCTATGGATTGCTATGTCTCCAAAAGAGAATCAAGCGTGTGTACAGGGGCATAAACGCAGCAGTGATAGGATTGGAGAGGTTCGGTGAGCAAATGAAGACCCTTTGAAATCATATTGCACAGTACCCATTACACGGGTCTCAACTCTCCAGGTTTAAGGTATTCTTCCTTCAGCTAAAACATGCATGTGGAACCCAGAGTATGATCAACCGTGTGAATGGGAGGCGTGTTCAAATATGTCTCAGTTTTCCTCCCCTGGTACTCGGGTGCAACATTCCAGATGCTTTACTAACACTCTCCCCACTTGGAGAGTCAGCGCCTTTAACCTCCTGTTTGGCCCAGTTTGCAATTTCTGCGGAAGATGAACAGGAATAGGGAGAACCTATGAGAGACTAGCTGGAGGTGTCTGGACAGGCAAATTTAACTGTCATTTCCCACCAGGAAGAGGAAATAACCAAAGGCACAGCGTGCCGTGCCAGAACCAGATTAGGGCCAGAAGCCATCCTGCGGTGTTGCGGCCAGCTCAAAAGAAAGCGAGTTGAAAATAGGAGCTCAGGGGTACTGTAATTCACAAACCTGCAGAGTTATAAATGACAGCTATCATCCAAAAATATACTGAAGTAAGGCTGCCAAGAGGACTTGAAAGCGGGGCAGAATTGCAGGAAACCGATTTCAGGAGGTAGACTGGAATTGCATTGAAAGCATAGGAAAAGAGGCAGAACGTCCACAATGATGCACTTGGCCAAAAAGGGCGTATGCGTTTTTTCCTGAATATATTCAGGAAAAAACGCATACGCCCTTTTTGGCCAACCAAGCAAGCTTGCAAAGGAAATCTGCACTACAATGAAGTCTCACTTCCCCCCGGTCAAAAGGGCCATCTGAAAAAAGTGTAAAATCCAGAAAGGCAGGACAGGCCATGGAGAACTGGGAGCCTTGTTATGCTGATGGGCGGGATGTAAATTGCCAACAGACACTCGGGAGAAGTGTATGGTGTTTCCTGAAACATCTAAAAAACAAAGCAACAGAGCCTAGGGCACTTCCACTTATGGTCCTATAGCTTAGGGAAATTAAAATCAAAAAGACACAGCCACCCCAAAGTTTGGGACGCCTCTGTTTACAAGAACCTTGTTTACAGTACAAGTTCAACATCGCAGAAAGTGAAAAATGGATAAAGAAGTTGTGGTATTTACTTACAAAGCAATATCACTCAGCAATGAAATCTATGTCATCAGGCCCTTAGCAGCACAATGAGTGGATTTAGGTATGATGATTCTAACTGAAATAAGTCACACAGAAAAAGAAACATCATAAGATATCAGTAATACACGGAATGTAAACTTGGTTACACAAGAACTGAATTCCAAAACAGAACAGGGTCTCAAATTTAGAAAACCAACTTATGCTTGCTTAAGGGGAAAGGTGAGTTGGGGTGCTGCATAAAACCAGAGATTGAAATGAGCACAGATAAGGTTCCTTAAGCCAAATATGGAATAGACAAGAGCTACTCCTTGGTCAACGAAATGGACTCAACACCCCATATTAAACGCCTAAGAATGTACCTGACTAGTAAGTATCTTAAAACCTATGGATTGCTATGTCTCCAAAAGAGAATCAAGCGTGTGTACAGAGGCATAAACGCAGCAGTGATAGGATTGGAGAGGTTTGGTGAGCAAATGAAGACCCTTTGAAGTCATGTTGCATGGTACCCATTACACGGGTCTCAACTCTCCAGGTTTAAGGTATTCTTCCTTCAGCTAAAACATGCATGTGGAACCCAGAGTATCATCAACCGTGTGAACGGGAGACGTGTTCAAATATGTCTCAGTTTTCCTCCCCTGTTACTCGGGTGCAACATTCCAGACGCTTTACTAACACTCTCCCCACTTGGAGAGTCAGCGCCTTTAACCTCCTGTTTGGCCCAGTTTGCAATTTCTGCGGAAGATGAACAGGAATAGAGAGAACCAATGAGAGACTAGCTGGAGGTGTCTAGACGGGCAAATTTAACTCTCATTTCACACCTGGAAGAGGAAATAACCAAAGGCTCAGCGTGCCGTGCCGGAACCAGATTAGGGCCTGAAGCCATCCTGCGTTGTTGCGGCCAGCTCAAAAGAAAGCGAGTTGAAGAAAGGAGCTCAGGGACACTGTAATTCACAGACCTGCAGAGTTATAAATGACAGCTATCGTCCAAAAATATACTGAAGTAAGGCTGCCAAGAGGACTTGAAAGCGGGGCAGAATTGCAGGAAACCGATTTCAGGAGGTAGACTGGAATTGCATTGAAAGCATAGGAAAAGAGGCAGAACGTCCACAATGATGCACTTGGCCAAAAAGGGCGTATGCGATTTTTCCTGAATATATTCAGGAAAAAACGCATACGCCCTTTTTGGCCAACCAAGCAAGCTTGCAAAGGAAATCTGCACTACAATGAAGTCTCACTTCCCCCCGGTCAAAAGGGCCATCTGAAAAAAGTGTAAAATCCAGAAAGGCAGGACAGGCCATGGAGAACTGGGAGCCTTGTTATGCTGATGGGCGGGATGTAAATTGCCAATAGACACTCGGGAGAAGTGTATGGTGTTTCCTGAAACATCTAAAAAACAAAGCAACAGAGCCTAGGGCACTTCCACTTATGGTCCTATAGCTTAGGGAAATTAAAATCAAAAAGACACAGCCACCCCAAAGTTTGGGACGCCTCTGTTTACAAGAACCTTGTTTACAGTACAAGTTCAACATCGCAGAAAGTGAAAAATGGATAAAGAACTTGTGGTATTTACTTACAAAGCAATATCACTCAGCAATGAAATCTATGTCATCAGGCCCTTAGCAGCACAATGAGTGGATTTAGGTATGATGATTCTAACTGAAATAAGTCACACAGAAAAAGAAACATCATAAGATATCAGTAATACACGGAATGTAAACTTCGTTACACAAGAACTGAATTCCAAAACAGAACAGGGTCTCAAATTTAGAAAACCAACTTATGCTTGCTTAAGGGGAAAGGTGAGTTGGGGTGCTGCATAAAACCAGAGATTGAAATGAGCACAGATAAAGTTCCTTAAGCCAAATATGGAACAGACAAGAGCTACTCCTTGCTCAACGAAATGGACTCAACACCCCATATTAAACGCCTAAGAATGTACCTGACTAGTAAGTATCTTAAAACCTATGGATTGCTATGTCTCCAAAAGAGAATCAAGCGTGTGTACAGGGGCATAAACGCAGCAGTGATAGGATTGGAGAGGTTCGGTGAGCAAATGAAGACCCTTTGAAGTCATGTTGCATGGTACCCATTACACGGGTCTCAACTCTCCAGGTTTAAGGTATTCTTCCTTCAGCTAAAACATGCATGTGGAACCCAGAGTATCATCAACCGTGTGAACGGGAGACATGTTCAAATATGTCTCAGTTTTCCTCCCCTGGTACTCGGGTGCAACATTCCAGACGCTTTACTAACACTCTCCCCACTTGGAGAGTCAGCGCCTTTAACCTCCTGTTTGGCCCAGTTTGCAATTTCTGCGGAAGATGAACAGGAATAGAGAGAACCAATGAGAGACTAGGTGGAGGTGTCTAGACGGGCAAATTTAACTCTCATTTCCCACCAGGAAGAGGAATTAACCAAAGGCTCAGCGTGCCGTGCCGGAACCAGATTAGGGCCTGAAGCCATCCTGCGTTGTTGCGGCCAGCTCAAAAGAAAGCGAGTTGAAGAAAGGAGCTCAGGGGCACTGCAATTCACAGACCTGCAGAGTTATAAATGACAGCTATCGTCCAGAAATATACTGAAGTAAGGCTGCCAAGAGGACTTGAAAGCGGGGCAGAATTGCAGGAAACCGATTTCAGGAGGTAGACTGGAATTGCATTGAAAGCAGAGGAAAAGAGGCAGAACGTCCACAATGATGCACTTGGCCAAAAAGGGCGTATGCGTTTTTTCCTGAATATATTCAGGAAAAAACGCATACGCCCTTTTTGGCCAACCAAGCAAGCTTGCAAAGGAAATCTGCACTACAATGAAGTCTCACTTCCCCCCGGTCAAAAGGGCCATCTGAAAAAAGTGTAAAATCCAGAAAGGCAGGACAGGCCATGGAGAACTGGGAGCCTTGTTATGCTGATGGGCGGGATGTAAATTGCCAACAGACACTCGGGAGAAGTGTATGGTGTTTCCTGAAACATCTAAAAAACAAAGCAACAGAGCCTAGGGCACTTCCACTTATGGTCCTATAGCTTAGGGAAATTAAAATCAAAAAGACACAGCGACCCCAAAGTTTGGGACGCCTCTGTTTACAAAAACCTCGTTTACCGTACAAGTTCAATATCACAGAAAGTGAAAAATGGATAAAGAACTTGTGGTACTTACGTACAATGCAGTATCACTCAGCAATGAAATCTATGTCATCAGGCCCGTAGCAGCATAATGAGTGGATTCAGGTACGATGATTCTAACTGAAATAAGTCACACAGAAAAAGAAACATCATAAGATATCACTAATACACGGAATGTAAACTTGGCTACACAGGAACTGAATTCCAAAACAGAACAGGGTCTCAAATTTAGAAAACCAACTTATGCTTGCTTAAGGGGAAAGGTGAGTTGGGGTGCTGCATAAAACCAGAGATTGAAATGAGCACAGATAAAGTTCCTTAAGCCAAATATGGAATAGACAAGAGCTACTCCTTGCTCAACGAAATGGACTCAACACCCCATATTAAACGCCTAAGAATGTACCTGACTAGTAAGTATCTTAAAACCTATGGATTGCTATGTCTCCAAAAGAGAATCAAGCGTGTGTACAGGGGCATAAACGCAGCAGTGATAGGATTGGAGAGGTTCGGTGAGCAAATGAAGACCCTTTGAAATCATATTGCACGGTACCCATTACACGGGTCTCAACTCTCCAGGTTTAAGGTATTCTTCCTTCAGCTAAAACATGCATGTGGAACCCAGAGTATGATCAACCATGTGAATGGGAGACGTGTTCAAATATGTCTCAGTTTTCCTCCCCTGGTACTCGGGTGCAACATTCCAGATGCTTTACTAACACTCTCCCCACTTGGAGAGTCAGTGCCTTTAACCTCCTGTTTGGCCCAGTTTGCAGTTTCTGCGGAAGATGAACAGGAATAGGGAGAACCTATGAGAGACTAGCTGGAGGTGTCTGGACAGGCAAATTTAACTCTCATTTCCCACCAGGAAGAGGAAATAACCAAAGGCACAGCGTGCCGTGCCGGAACCAGATTAGGGCCAGAAGCCATCCTGCGGTGTTGCGGCCAGCTCAAAAGAAAGCGAGTTGAAAATAGGAGCTCAGGGGTACTGTAATTCACAAACCTGCAGAGTTATAAATGACAGCTATCATCCAAAAATATACTGAAGTAAGGCTGCCAAGAGGACTTGAAAGCGGGGCAGAATTGCAGGAAACCGATTTCAGGAGGTAGACTGGAATTGCATTGAAAGCAGAGGAAAAGAGGCAGAACGTCCACAATGATGCACTTGGCCAAAAAGGGCGTATGCGTTTTTTCCTGAATATATTCAGGAAAAAACGCATACGCCCTTTTTGGCCAACCAAGGAAACTTGCAAAGGAAATCTGCACTACAATGAAGTCTCACTTCCCCCCGGTCAAAAGGGCCATCTGAAAAAAGTGTAAAATCCAGAAAGGCAGGACAGGCCATGGAGAACTGGGAGCCTTGTTATGCTGATGGGCGGGATGTAAATTGCCAACAGACACTCGGGAGAAGTGTATGGTGTTTCCTGAAACATCTAAAAAACAAAGCAACAGAGCCTAGGGCACTTCCACTTATGGTCCTATAGCTTAGGGAAATTAAAATCAAAAAGACACAGCCACCCAAAAGTTTGGGACGCCTCTGTTTACAAGAACCTCGTTTACAGTACAAGTTCAACATCGCAGAAAGTGAAAAATGGATAAAGAAGTTGTGGTATTTACTTACAAAACAATATCACTCAGCAATGAAATCTATGTCATCAGGCCGGTAGCAGCATAATGAGTGGATTCAGGTACGATGATTCTAACTGAAATAAGTCACACAGAAAAAGAAACATCATAAGATATCAGTAATACACGGAATGGAAACTTGGTTACACAAGAACTGAATTCCAAAACAGAACAGGGTCTCAAATTTAGAAAACCAACTTATGCTTGCTTAAGGGGAAAGGTGAGTTGGGGTGCTGCATAAAACCAGAGATTGAAATGAGCACAGATAAAGTTCCTTAAGCCAAATATGGAACAGACAAGAGCTACTCCTTGCTCAACGAAATGGACTCAACACCCCATATTAAATGCCTAAGAATGTACCTGACTAGTAAGTATCTTAAAACCTATGGATTGCTATGTCTCCAAAAGAGAATCAAGCGTGTGTACAGGGGCATAAACGCAGCAGTGATAGGATTGGAGAGGTTCGGTGAGCAAATGAAGACCCTTTGAAGTCATGTTGCATGGTACCCATTACACGGGTCTCAACTCTCCAGGTTTAAGGTATTCTTCCTTCAGCTAAAACATGCATGTGGAACCCAGAGTATCATCAACCGTGTGAACGGGAGACGTGTTCAAATATGTCTCAGTTTTCCTCCCCTGGTACTCGGGTGCAACATTCCAGATGCTTTACTAACACTCTCCCCACTTGGAGAGTCAGCGCCTTTAACCTCCTGTTTGGCCCAGTTTGCAATTTCTGCGGAAGATGAACAGGAATAGAGAGAACCAATGAGAGACTAGGTGGAGGTGTCTAGACGGGCAAATTTAACTCTCATTTCCCACCAGGAAGAGGAATTAACCAAAGGCTCAGCGTGCCGTGCCGGAACCAGATTAGGGCCTGAAGCCATCCTGCGTTGTTGCGGCCAGCTCAAAAGAAAGCGAGTTGAAGAAAGGAGCTCAGGGGCACTGCAATTCACAGACCTGCAGAGTTATAAATGACAGCTATCGTCCAGAAATATACTGAAGTAAGGCTGCCAAGAGGACTTGAAAGCGGGGCAGAATTGCAGGAAACCGATTTCAGGAGGTAGACTGGAATTGCATTGAAAGCAGAGGAAAAGAGGCAGAACGTCCACAATGATGCACTTGGCCAAAAAGGGCGTATGCGTTTTTTCCTGAATATATTCAGGAAAAAACGCATACGCCCTTTTTGGCCAACCAAGCAAGCTTGCAAAGGAAATCTGCACTACAATGAAGTCTCACTTCCCCCCGGTCAAAAGGGCCATCTGAAAAAAGTGTAAAATCCAGAAAGGCAGGACAGGCCATGGAGAACTGGGAGCCTTGTTATGCTGATGGGCGGGATGTAAATTGCCAACAGACACTCGGGAGAAGTGTATGGTGTTTCCTGAAACATCTAAAAAACAAAGCAACAGAGCCTAGGGCACTTCCACTTATGGTCCTATAGCTTAGGGAAATTAAAATCAAAAAGACACAGCGACCCCAAAGTTTGGGACGCCTCTGTTTACAAAAACCTCGTTTACCGTACAAGTTCAATATCACAGAAAGTGAAAAATGGATAAAGAACTTGTGGTACTTACGTACAATGCAGTATCACTCAGCAATGAAATCTATGTCATCAGGCCCGTAGCAGCATAATGAGTGGATTCAGGTACGATGATTCTAACTGAAATAAGTCACACAGAAAAAGAAACATCATAAGATATCACTAATACACGGAATGTAAACTTGGCTACACAGGAACTGAATTCCAAAACAGAACAGGGTCTCAAATTTAGAAAACCAACTTATGCTTGCTTAAGGGGAAAGGTGAGTTGGGGTGCTGCATAAAACCAGAGATTGAAATGAGCACAGATAAAGTTCCTTAAGCCAAATATGGAATAGACAAGAGCTACTCCTTGCTCAACGAAATGGACTCAACACCCCATATTAAACGCCTAAGAATGTACCTGACTAGTAAGTATCTTAAAACCTATGGATTGCTATGTCTCCAAAAGAGAATCAAGCGTGTGTACAGGGGCATAAACGCAGCAGTGATAGGATTGGAGAGGTTCGGTGAGCAAATGAAGACCCTTTGAAATCATATTGCACGGTACCCATTACACGGGTCTCAACTCTCCAGGTTTAAGGTATTCTTCCTTCAGCTAAAACATGCATGTGGAACCCAGAGTATGATCAACCATGTGAATGGGAGACGTGTTCAAATATGTCTCAGTTTTCCTCCCCTGGTACTCGGGTGCAACATTCCAGATGCTTTACTAACACTCTCCCCACTTGGAGAGTCAGCGCCTTTAACCTCCTGTTTGGCCCAGTTTGCAGTTTCTGCGGAAGATGAACAGGAATAGGGAGAACCTATGAGAGACTAGCTGGAGGTGTCTGGACAGGCAAATTTAACTCTCATTTCCCACCAGGAAGAGGAAATAACCAAAGGCACAGCGTGCCGTGCCGGAACCAGATTAGGGCCAGAAGCCATCCTGCGGTGTTGCGGCCAGCTCAAAAGAAAGCGAGTTGAAAATAGGAGCTCAGGGGTACTGTAATTCACAAACCTGCAGAGTTATAAATGACAGCTATCATCCAAAAATATACTGAAGTAAGGCTGCCAAGAGGACTTGAAAGCGGGGCAGAATTGCAGGAAACCGATTTCAGGAGGTAGACTGGAATTGCATTGAAAGCAGAGGAAAAGAGGCAGAACGTCCACAATGATGCACTTGGCCAAAAAGGGCGTATGCGTTTTTTCCTGAATATATTCAGGAAAAAACGCATACGCCCTTTTTGGCCAACCAAGGAAACTTGCAAAGGAAATCTGCACTACAATGAAGTCTCACTTCCCCCCGGTCAAAAGGGCCATCTGAAAAAAGTGTAAAATCCAGAAAGGCAGGACAGGCCATGGAGAACTGGGAGCCTTGTTATGCTGATGGGCGGGATGTAAATTGCCAACAGACACTCGGGAGAAGTGTATGGTGTTTCCTGAAACATCTAAAAAACAAAGCAACAGAGCCTAGGGCACTTCCACTTATGGTCCTATAGCTTAGGGAAATTAAAATCAAAAAGACACAGCCACCCAAAAGTTTGGGACGCCTCTGTTTACAAGAACCTCGTTTACAGTACAAGTTCAACATCGCAGAAAGTGAAAAATGGATAAAGAAGTTGTGGTATTTACTTACAAAACAATATCACTCAGCAATGAAATCTATGTCATCAGGCCGGTAGCAGCATAATGAGTGGATTCAGGTACGATGATTCTAACTGAAATAAGTCACACAGAAAAAGAAACATCATAAGATATCAGTAATACACGGAATGGAAACTTGGTTACACAAGAACTGAATTCCAAAACAGAACAGGGTCTCAAATTTAGAAAACCAACTTATGCTTGCTTAAGGGGAAAGGTGAGTTGGGGTGCTGCATAAAACCAGAGATTGAAATGAGCACAGATAAAGTTCCTTAAGCCAAATATGGAACAGACAAGAGCTACTCCTTGCTCAACGAAATGGACTCAACACCCCATATTAAATGCCTAAGAATGTACCTGACTAGTAAGTATCTTAAAACCTATGGATTGCTATGTCTCCAAAAGAGAATCAAGCATGTGTACAGGGGCATAAACGCAGCAGTGATAGGATTGGAGAGGTTCGGTGAGCAAATGAAGACCCTTTGAAGTCATGTTGCATGGTACCCATTACACGGGTCTCAACTCTCCAGGTTTAAGGTATTCTTCCTTCAGCTAAAACATGCATGTGGAACCCAGAGTATCATCAACCGTGTGAACGGGAGACGTGTTCAAATATGTCTCAGTTTTCCTCCCCTGGTACTCGGGTGCAACATTCCAGATGCTTTACTAACACTCTCCCCACTTGGAGAGTCAGCGCCTTTAACCTCCTGTTTGGCCCAGTTTGCAATTTCTGCGGAAGATGAACAGGAATAGAGAGAACCAATGAGAGACTAGCTGGAGGTGTCTAGACGGGCAAATTTAACTCTCATTTCCCACCTGGAAGAGGAAATAACCAAAGGCTCAGTGTGCCGTGCCGGAACCAGATTAGGGCCTGAAGCCATCCTGCGTTGTTGCGGCCAGCTCAAAAGAAAGCGAGTTGAAGAAAGCAGCTCAGGGACACTGTAATTCACAGACCTGCAGAGTTATAAATGACAGCTATCGTCCAAAAATATACTGAAGTAAGGCTGCCAAGAGGACTTGAAAGCGGGGCAGAATTGCAGGAAACCGATTTCAGGAGGTAGACTGGAATTGCATTGAAAGCATAGGAAAAGAGGCAGAACGTCCACAATGATGCACTTGGCCAAAAAGGGCGTATGCGTTTTTTCCTGAATATATTCAGGAAAAAACGCATACGCCCTTTTTGGCCAACCAAGCAAGCTTGCAAAGGAAATCTGCACTACAATGAAGTCTCACTTCCCCCCGGTCAAAAGGGCCATCTGAAAAAAGTGTAAAATCCAGAAAGGCAGGACAGGCCATGGAGAACTGGGAGCCTTGTTATGCTGATGGGCGGGATGTAAATTGCCAACAGACACTCGGGAGAAGTGTATGGTGTTTCCTGAAACATCTAAAAAACAAAGCAACAGAGCCTAGGGCACTTCCACTTATGGTCCTATAGCTTAGGGAAATTAAAATCAAAAAGACACAGCCACCCCAAAGTTTGGGACGCCTCTGTTTACAAGAACCTTGTTTACAGTACAAGTTCAACATCGCAGAAAGTGAAAAATGGATAAAGAAGTTGTGGTATTTACTTACAAAGCAATATCACTCAGCAATGAAATCTATGTCATCAGGCCCTTAGCAGCACAATGAGTGGATTTAGGTATGATGATTCTAACTGAAATAAGTCACACAGAAAAAGAAACATCATAAGATATCAGTAATACACGGAATGTAAACTTGGTTACACAAGAACTGAATTCCAAAACAGAACAGGGTCTCAAATTTAGAAAACCAACTTATGCTTGCTTAAGGGGAAAGGTGAGTTGGGGTGCTGCATAAAACCAGAGATTGAAATGAGCACAGATAAAGTTCCTTAAGCCAAATATGGAACAGACAAGAGCTACTCCTTGCTCAACGAAATGGACTCAACACCCCATATTAAACGCCTAAGAATGTACCTGACTAGTAAGTATCTTAAAACCTATGGATTGCTATGTCTCCAAAAGAGAATCAAGCGTGTGTACAGGGGCATAAACGCAGCAGTGATAGGATTGGAGAGGTTCGGTGAGCAAATGAAGACCCTTTGAAGTCATGTTGCATGGTACCCATTACACGGGTCTCAACTCTCCAGGTTTAAGGTATTCTTCCTTCAGCTAAAACATGCATGTGGAACCCAGAGTATCATCAACCGTGTGAACGGGAGACGTGTTCAAATATGTCTCAGTTTTCCTCCCCTGGTACTCGGGTGCAACATTCCAGACGCTTTACTAACACTCTCCCCACTTGGAGAGTCAGCGCCTTTAACCTCCTGTTTGGCCCAGTTTGCAATTTCTGCGGAAGATGAACAGGAATAGAGAGAACCAATGAGAGACTAGCTGGAGGTGTCTAGACGGGCAAATTTAACTCTCATTTCCCACCTGGAAGAGGAAATAACCAAAGGCTCAGCGTGCCGTGCCGGAACCAGATTAGGGCCTGAAGCCATCCTGCGTTGTTGCGGCCAGCTCAAAAGAAAGCGAGTTGAAGAAAGGAGCTCAGGGACACTGTAATTCACAGACCTGCAGAGTTATAAATGACAGCTATCGTCCAAAAATATACTGAAGTAAGGCTGCCAAGAGGACTTGAAAGCGGGGCAGAATTGCAGGAAACCAATTTCAGGAGGTAGACTGGAATTGCATTGAAAGCAGAGGAAAAGAGGCAGAACGTCCACAATGATGCACTTGGCCAAAAAGGGCATATGCGTTTTTTACTGAATATATTCAGGAAAAAACGCATACGCCCTTTTTGGCCAACCAAGCAAGCTTGCAAAGGAAATCTGCACTACAATGAAGTCTCACTTCCCCCCGGTCAAAAGGGCCATCTGAAAAAAGTGTAAAATCCAGAAAGGCAGGACAGGCCATGGAGAACTGGGAGCCTTGTTATGCTGATGGGCGGGATGTAAATTGCCAACAGACACTCGGGAGAAGTGTATGGTGTTTCCTGAA
Source organism: Delphinus delphis (assembly GCF_949987515.2). Lineage (NCBI taxonomy): Eukaryota > Metazoa > Chordata > Mammalia > Artiodactyla > Delphinidae > Delphinus > Delphinus delphis. The sequence continues at coordinate 133,697 of NW_027192898.1, read as the reverse complement.
ACATCTAAAAAACAAATCAACAGAGCCTAGGGCACTTCCACTTATGGTCCTATAGCTTAGGGAAATTAAAATCAAAAAGACACAGCCACCCCAAAGTTTGGGACGCCTCTGTTTACAAGAACCTTGTTTACAGTACAAGTTCAACATCGCAGAAAGTGAAAAATGGATAAAGAACTTGTGGTATTTACTTACAAAGCAATATCACTCAGCAATGAAATCTATGTCATCAGGCCCTTAGCAGCACAATGAGTGGATTTAGGTATGATGATTCTAACTGAAATAAGTCACACAGAAAAAGAAACATCATAAGATATCAGTAATACACGGAATGTAAACTTGGTTACACAAGAACTGAATTCCAAAACAGAACAGGGTCTCAAATTTAGAAAACCAACTTATGCTTGCTTAAGGGGAAAGGTGAGTTGGGGTGCTGCATAAAACCAGAGATTGAAATGAGCACAGATAAAGTTCCTTAAGCCAAATATGGAACAGACAAGAGCTACTCCTTGCTCAACGAAATGGACTCAACACCCCATATTAAACGCCTAAGAATGTACCTGACTAGTAAGTATCTTAAAACCTATGGATTGCTATGTCTCCAAAAGAGAATCAAGCGTGTGTACAGGGGCATAAACGCAGCAGTGATAGGATTGGAGAGGTTCGGTGAGCAAATGAAGACCCTTTGAAGTCATGTTGCATGGTACCCATTACACGGGTCTCAACTCTCCAGGTTTAAGGTATTCTTCCTTCAGCTAAAACATGCATGTGGAACCCAGAGTATCATCAACCGTGTGAACGGGAGACGTGTTCAAATATGTCTCAGTTTTCCTCCCCTGGTACTCGGGTGCAACATTCCAGATGCTTTACTAACACTCTCCCCACTTGGAGAGTCAGCGCCTTTAACCTCCTGTTTGGCCCAGTTTGCAATTTCTGCGGAAGATGAACAGGAATAGAGAGAACCAATGAGAGACTAGCTGGAGGTGTCTAGACGGGCAAATTTAACTCTCATTTCCCACCTGGAAGAGGAAATAACCAAAGGCTCAGCGTGCCGTGCCGGAACCAGATTAGGGCCTGAAGCCATCCTGCGTTGTTGCGGCCAGCTCAAAAGAAAGCGAGTTGAAGAAAGGAGCTCAGGGACACTGTAATTCACAGACCTGCAGAGTTATAAATGACAGCTATCGTCCAAAAATATACTGAAGTAAGGCTGTCAAGAGGACTTGAAAGCGGGGCAGAATTGCAGGAAACCGATTTCAGGAGGTAGACTGGAATTGCATTGAAAGCATAGGAAAAGAGGCAGAACGTCCACAATGATGCACTTGGCCAAAAAGGGCATATGCGTTTTTTACTGAATATATTCAGGAAAAAACGCATACGCCCTTTTTGGCCAACCAAGCAAGCTTGCAAAGGAAATCTGCACTACAATGAAGTCTCACTTCCCCCCGGTCAAAAGGGCCATCTGAAAAAAGTGTAAAATCCAGAAAGGCAGGACAGGCCATGGAGAACTGGGAGCCTTGTTATGCTGATGGGCGGGATGTAAATTGCCAACAGACACTCGGGAGAAGTGTATGGTGTTTCCTGAAACATCTAAAAAACAAATCAACAGAGCCTAGGGCACTTCCACTTATGGTCCTATAGCTTAGGGAAATTAAAATCAAAAAGACACAGCCACCCCAAAGTTTGGGACGCCTCTGTTTACAAGAACCTTGTTTACAGTACAAGTTCAACATCGCAGAAAGTGAAAAATGGATAAAGAAGTTGTGGTATTTACTTACAAAGCAATATCACTCAGCAATGAAATCTATGTCATCAGGCCCTTAGCAGCACAATGAGTGGATTTAGGTATGATGATTCTAACTGAAATAAGTCACACAGAAAAAGAAACATCATAAGATATCAGTAATACACGGAATGTAAACTTGGTTACACAAGAACTGAATTCCAAAACAGAACAGGGTCTCAAATTTAGAAAACCAACTTATGCTTGCTTAAGGGGAAAGGTGAGTTGGGGTGCTGCATAAAACCAGAGATTGAAATGAGCACAGATAAAGTTCCTTAAGCCAAATATGGAACAGACAAGAGCTACTCCTTGCTCAACGAAATGGACTCAACACCCCATATTAAACGCCTAAGAATGTACCTGACTAGTAAGTATCTTAAAACCTATGGATTGCTATGTCTCCAAAAGAGAATCAAGCGTGTGTACAGGGGCATAAACGCAGCAGTGATAGGATTGGAGAGGTTCGGTGAGCAAATGAAGACCCTTTGAAGTCATGTTGCATGGTACCCATTACACGGGTCTCAACTCTCCAGGTTTAAGGTATTCTTCCTTCAGCTAAAACATGCATGTGGAACCCAGAGTATCATCAACCGTGTGAACGGGAGACGTGTTCAAATATGTCTCAGTTTTCCTCCCCTGGTACTCGGGTGCAACATTCCAGACGCTTTACTAACACTCTCCCCACTTGGAGAGTCAGCGCCTTTAACCTCCTGTTTGGCCCAGTTTGCAATTTCTGCGGAAGATGAACAGGAATAGAGAGAACCAATGAGAGACTAGCTGGAGGTGTCTAGACGGGCAAATTTAACTCTCATTTCCCACCTGGAAGAGGAAATAACCAAAGGCTCAGCGTGCCGTGCCGGAACCAGATTAGGGCCTGAAGCCATCCTGCGTTGTTGCGGCCAGCTCAAAAGAAAGCGAGTTGAAGAAAGGAGCTCAGGGACACTGTAATTCACAGACCTGCAGAGTTATAAATGACAGCTATCGTCCAAAAATATACTGAAGTAAGGCTGCCAAGAGGACTTGAAAGCGGGGCAGAATTGCAGGAAACCGATTTCAGGAGGTAGACTGGAATTGCATTGAAAGCATAGGAAAAGAGGCAGAACGTCCACAATGATGCACTTGGCCAAAAAGGGCGTATGCGTTTTTTCCTGAATATATTCAGGAAAAAACGCATACGCCCTTTTTGGCCAACCAAGCAAGCTTGCAAAGGAAATCTGCACTACAATGAAGTCTCACTTCCCCCCGGTCAAAAGGGCCATCTGAAAAAAGTGTAAAATCCAGAAAGGCAGGACAGGCCATGGAGAACTGGGAGCCTTGTTATGCTGATGGGCGGGATGTAAATTGCCAACAGACACTCGGGAGAAGTGTATGGTGTTTCCTGAAACATCTAAAAAACAAAGCAACAGAGCCTAGGGCACTTCCACTTATGGTCCTATAGCTAAGGGAAATTAAAATCAAAAAGACACAGCGACCCCAAAGTTTGGGACGCCTCTGTTTACAAAAACCTCGTTTACCGTACAAGTTCAATATCACAGAAAGTGAAAAATGGATAAAGAACTTGTGGTACTTACGTACAATGCAGTATCACTCACCAATGAAATCTATGTCATCAGGCCCTTAGCAGCACAATGAGTGGATTCAGGTATGATGATTCTAACTGAAATAAGTCACACAGAAAAAGAAACATCATAAGATATCAGTAATACACGGAATGTAAACTTGGCTACACAGGAACTGAATTACAGAACAGAACAGGGTCTCAAATTTAGAAAACCAACTTATGCTTGCTTAAGGCTAAAGGTGAGTTGGGGTGCTGCATAAAACCAGAGATTGAAATGAGCACAGATAAAGTTCCTTAAGCCAAATATGGAATAGACAAGAGCTACTCCTTGCTCAATGAAATGGACTCAACACCCCATATTAAACGCCTAAGAATGTACCGGACTAGTAAGTATCTTAAAATCTATGGATTGCTATGTCTCCGAAAGAGAATCAAGCATGTTTACAGGGGCATAAACGCAGCAGTGATAGGATTGGAGAGGTTCGGTGGGCAAATGAAGACCCTTTGAAGTCATATTGCATGGTACCCACTACACGGGTCTCAACTCTCCAGGTTTAAGGTATTCTTCCTTCAGCTAAAATATGCATGTGGAACCCAGAGTATGATCTACCGTGTGAATGGGAGACGTGTTCAAATATGTCTCAGTTTTCGTCCCCTGGTACTCGGGTGCAACATTCCAGACGCTTTACTAACACTCTCCCGACTTGGAGAGTCAGCACCTTTAACTTCCTGTTTGGCCCAGTTTGCAATTTCTGCGGAAGATGAACAGGAATAGCGAGAACCAATGAGAGACTAGCTGGAGGTGTCTGGACGGGCAAATTTAACTCTCATTTCCCACCAGGAAGAGGAAATAACCAAAGGCTCAGCGTGCCGTGCCGGAACCAGATTAGGGCCTGAAGCCATCCTGCGGTGTTGTGGCCAGCTGAAAAGAAAGCGAGTTGAAGAAAGGAGCTCAGGGGCACTGTAATTCACAAACCTGCAGAGTTATAAATGACAGCTATCGTCCAAAAATATACTGAAGTAAGGCTGCCAAGAGGACTTGAAAGCGGGGCAGAATTGCAGGAAACCGATTTCAGGAGGTAGACTGGAATTGCATTGAAAGCATAGGAAAAGAGGCAGAACGTCCACAATGATGCACTTGGCCAAAAAGGGCGTATGCGTTTTTTACTGAATATATTCAGGAAAAAACGCATACGCCCTTTTTGGCCAACCAAGCAAGCTTGCAAAGGAAATCTGCACTACAATGAAGTCTCACTTCCCCCTGGTCAAAAGGGCCATCTGAAAAAAGTGTAAAATCCAGAAAGGCAGGACAGGCCATGGAGAACTGGGAGCCTTGTTATGCTGATGGGCGGGATGTAAATTGCCAACAGACACTCGGGAGAAGTGTATGGTGTTTCCTGAAACATCTAAAAAACAAAGCAACAGAGCCTAGGGCACTTCCACTTATGGTCCTATAGCTTAGGGAAATTAAAATCAAAAAGACACAGCCACCCCAAAGTTTGGGACGCCTCTGTTTACAAGAACCTTGTTTACAGTACAAGTTCAACATCGCAGAAAGTGAAAAATGGATAAAGAAGTTGTGGTATTTACTTACAAAGCAATATCACTCAGCAATGAAATCTATGTCATCAGGCCCTTAGCAGAACAATGAGTGGATTCAGGTATGATGATTCTAACTGAAATAAGTCACACAGAAAAAGAAACATCATAAGATATCAGTAATACACGGAATGTAAACTTGGCTACACAGGAACTGAATTACAGAACAGAACAGGGTCTCAAATTTACAAAACCAACTTATGCTTGCTTAAGGGGAAAGGTGAGTTGGGGTGCTGCATAAAACCAGAGATTGAAATGAGCACAGATAAAGTTCCTTAAGCCAAATATGGAATAGACAAGAGCTACTCCTTGCTCAACGAAATGGACTCAACACCGCAAATTAAACGCCTAAGAATGTACCTGACTAGTAAGTATCTTAAAACCTATGGATTGCTATGTCTGCGAAAGAATATCAAGCATGTGTACAGGGTCATAAACGCAGCAGTGATAGGATTGGAGAGGTTCGGTGAGCAAATGAAGACCCTTTGAAGTCATATTGCATGGTACCCATTCCACGGGTTTCAACTCTCCAGGTTTAAGGTATTCTTCCTTCAGCTAAAACATGCATGTGGAACCTAGAGTATGATCAACCATGTGATCAGAGACGTGTTCAAATATGTCTCAGTTTTCCTCCCTTGGTACTCGGGTGCAACATTCCAGACGCTTTACTAACACTCTCCCCACTTGGAGAGTCAGCGCCTTTAACCTCCTGTTTGGCCCAGTTTTCAATTTCTGCGGAAGATGAACAGGAATAGAGAGAACCAATGAGAGACTAGCTGGAGGTGTCTAGACGGGCAAATTTAACTCTCATTTCCCACCAGGAAGAGGAATTAACCAAAGGCTCAGCGTGCCGTGCCGGAACCAGATTAGGGCCTGAAGCCATCCTGCATTGTTGCGGCCAGCTCAAAAGAAAGCGAGTTGAAGAAAGGAGCTCAGGGGCACTGCAAATCACAGACCTGCAGAGTTATAAATGACAGCTATCGTCCAAAAATATACTGAAGTAAGGCTGCCAAGAGGACTTGAAAGCGGGGCAGAATTGCAGGAAACCGATTTCAGGAGGTAGACTGGAATTGCATTGAAAGCAGAGGAAAAGAGGCAGAACGTCCACAATGATGCACTTGGCCAAAAAGGGCATATGCGTTTTTTCCTGAATATATTCAGGAAAAAACGCATACGCCCTTTTTGGCCAACCAAGCAAGCTTGCAAAGGAAATCTGCACTACAATGAAGTCTCACTTCCCCCCGGTCAAAAGGGCCATCTGAAAAAAGTGTAAAATCCAGAAAGGCAGGACAGGCCATGGAGAACTGGGAGCCTTGTTATGCTGATGGGCGGGATGTAAATTGCCAACAGACACTCGGGAGAAGTGTATGGTGTTTTCTGAAACATCTAAAAAACAAAGCAACAGAGTCTAGGGCACTTCCACTTATGGTCCTATAGCTTAGGGAAATTAAAATCAAAAAGACACAGCCACCCCAAAGTTTGGGACGCCTCTGTTTACAAGAACCTCGTTTACCGTACAAGTTCAATATCACAGAAAGTGAAAAATGGATAAAGAACTTGTGGTACTTACGTACAATGCGGTATCACTCAGCAATGAAATCTATGTCATCAGGCCCGTAGCAGCATAATGAGTGGATTCAGGTACGATGATTCTAACTGAAATAAGTCACACAGAAAAAGAAACATCATAAGATATCACTAATACACGGAATGTAAACTTGGCTACACAGGAACTGAATTCCAAAACAGAACAGGGTGTCAAATTAAGAAAACCAACTTATGCTTGCTTAAGGGGAAAGGTGAGTTGGGGTGCTGCATAAAACCAGAGATTGAAATGAGCACAGATAAAGTTCCTTAAGCCAAATATGGAATAGACAAGAGCTACTCCTTGCTCAATGAAATGGACTCAACACCCCATATTAAACGCCTAAGAATGTACCGGACTAGTAAGTATCTTAAAATCTATGGATTGCTATGTCTCCGAAAGAGAATCAAGCATGTTTACAGGGGCATAAACGCAGCAGTGATAGGATTGGAGAGGTTCGGTGGGCAAATGAAGACCCTTTGAAGTCATATTGCATGGTACCCACTACACGGGTCTCAACTCTCCAGGTTTAAGGTATTCTTCCTTCAGCTAAAATATGCATGTGGAACCCAGAGTATGATCTACCGTGTGAATGGGAGACGTGTTCAAATATGTCTCAGTTTTCGTCCCCTGGTACTCGGGTGCAACATTCCAGACGCTTTACTAACACTCTCCCGACTTGGAGAGTCAGCACCTTTAACTTCCTGTTTGGCCCAGTTTGCAATTTCTGCAGAAGATGAACAGGAATAGCGAGAACCAATGAGAGACTAGCTGGAGGTGTCTGGACGGGCAAATTTAACTCTCATTTCCCACCAGGAAGAGGAAATAACCAAAGGCTCAGCGTGCCGTGCCGGAACCAGATTAGGGCTTGAAGCCATCCTGCGGTGTAGTGGCCAGATGAAAAGAAAGCGAGTTGAAGAAAGGAGCTCAGGGGCACTGTAATTCACAAACCTGCAGAGTTATAAATGACAGCTATCGTCCAAAAATATACTGAAGTAAGGCTGCCAAGAGGACTTGAAAGCGGGGCAGAATTGCAGGAAATCGATTTCAGGAGGTAGACTGGAATTGCATTGAAAGCATAGGAAAAGAGGCAGAACGTCCACAATGATGCACTTGGCCAAAAAGGGCGTATGCGTTTTTTACTGAATATATTCAGGAAAAAACGCATACGCCCTTTTTGGCCAACCAAGCAAGCTTGCAAAGGAAATCTGCACTACAATGAAGTCTCACTTCCCCCTGGTCAAAAGGGCCATCTGAAAAAAGTGTAAAATCCAGAAAGGCAGGACAGGCCATGGAGAACTGGGAGCCTTGTTATGCTGATGGGCGGGATGTAAATTGCCAACAGACACTCGGGAGAAGTGTATGGTGTTTCCTGAAACATCTAAAAAACAAAGCAACAGAGCCTAGGGCACTTCCACTTATGGTCCTATAGCTTAGGGAAATTAAAATCAAAAAGACACAGCCACCCCAAAGTTTGGGACGCCTCTGTTTACAAGAACCTTGTTTACAGTACAAGTTCAACATCGCAGAAAGTGAAAAATGGATAAAGAAGTTGTGGTATTTACTTACAAAGCAATATCACTCAGCAATGAAATCTATGTCATCAGGCCCTTAGCAGAACAATGAGTGGATTCAGGTATGATGATTCTAACTGAAATAAGTCACACAGAAAAAGAAACATCATAAGATATCAGTAATACACGGAATGTAAACTTGGCTACACAGGAACTGAATTACAGAACAGAACAGGGTCTCAAATTTACAAAACCAACTTATGCTTGCTTAAGGGGAAAGGTGAGTTGGGGTGCTGCATAAAACCAGAGATTGAAATGAGCACAGATAAAGTTCCTTAAGCCAAATATGGAATAGACAAGAGCTACTCCTTGCTCAACGAAATGGACTCAACACCGCAAATTAAACGCCTAAGAATGTACCTGACTAGTAAGTATCTTAAAACCTATGGATTGCTATGTCTGCGAAAGAATATCAAGCATGTGTACAGGGTCATAAACGCAGCAGTGATAGGATTGGAGAGGTTCGGTGAGCAAATGAAGACCCTTTGAAGTCATATTGCATGGTACCCATTCCACGGGTTTCAACTCTCCAGGTTTAAGGTATTCTTCCTTCAGCTAAAACATGCATGTGGAACCTAGAGTATGATCAATCATGTGATCAGAGACGTGTTCAAATATGTCTCAGTTTTCCTCCCTTGGTACTCGGGTGCAACATTCCAGACGCTTTACTAACACTCTCCCCACTTGGAGAGTCAGCGCCTTTAACCTCCTGTTTGGCCCAGTTTTCAATTTCTGCGGAAGATGAACAGGAATAGAGAGAACCAATGAGAGACTAGCTGGAGGTGTCTAGACGGGCAAATTTAACTCTCATTTCCCACCAGGAAGAGGAATTAACCAAAGGCTCAGCGTGCCGTGCCGGAACCAGATTAGGGCCTGAAGCCATCCTGCATTGTTGCGGCCAGCTCAAAAGAAAGCGAGTTGAAGAAAGGAGCTCAGGGGCACTGCAAATCACAGACCTGCAGAGTTATAAATGACAGCTATCGTCCAAAAATATACTGAAGTAAGGCTGCCAAGAGGACTTGAAAGCGGGGCAGAATTGCAGGAAACCGATTTCAGGAGGTAGACTGGAATTGCATTGAAAGCAGAGGAAAAGAGGCAGAACGTCCACAATGATGCACTTGGCCAAAAAGGGCATATGCGTTTTTTCCTGAATATATTCAGGAAAAAACGCATACGCCCTTTTTGGCCAACCAAGCAAGCTTGCAAAGGAAATCTGCACTACAATGAAGTCTCACTTCCCCCCGGTCAAAAGGGCCATCTGAAAAAAGTGTAAAATCCAGAAAGGCAGGACAGGCCATGGAGAACTGGGAGCCTTGTTATGCTGATGGGCGGGATGTAAATTGCCAACAGACACTCGGGAGAAGTGTATGGTGTTTTCGGAAACATCTAAAAAACAAAGCAACAGAGTCTAGGGCACTTCCACTTATGGTCCTATAGCTTAGGGAAATTAAAATCAAAAAGACACAGCCACCCCAAAGTTTGGGACGCCTCTGTTTACAAGAACCTCGTTTACCGTACAAGTTCAATATCACAGAAAGTGAAAAATGGATAAAGAACTTGTGGTACTTACGTACAATGCGGTATCACTCAGCAATGAAATCTATGTCATCAGGCCCGTAGCAGCATAATGAGTGGATTCAGGTACGATGATTCTAACTGAAATAAGTCACACAGAAAAAGAAACATCATAAGATATCACTAATACACGGAATGTAAACTTGGCTACACAGGAACTGAATTCCAAAACAGAACAGGGTGTCAAATTAAGAAAACCAACTTATGCTTGCTTAAGGGGAAAGGTGAGTTGGGGTGCTGCATAAAACCAGAGATTGAAATGAGCACAGATAAAGTTCCTTAAGCCAAATATGGAATAGACAAGAGCTACTCCTTGCTCAACGAAATGGACTCAACACCCCATATTAAACGCCTAAGAATGTACCTGACTAGTAAGTATCTTAAAACCTATGGATTGCTATGTCTCCAAAAGAGAATCAAGCGTGTGTACAGGGGCATAAACGCAGCAGTGATAGGATTGGAGAGGTTCGGTGAGCAAATGAAGACCCTTTGAAGTCATATTGCATGGTACCCACTACACGGGTCTCAACTCTCCAGGTTTAAGGTATTCTTCCTTCAGCTAAAACATGCATGTGGAACCCAGAGTATGATCTACCGTGTGAATGGGAGACGTGTTCAAATATGTCTCAGTTTTCGTCCCCTGGTACTCGGGTGCAACATTCCAGACGCTTTACTAACACTCTCCCGACTTGGAGAGTCAGCCCCTTTAACCGCCTGTTTGGCCCAGTTTGCAATTTCTGCGGAAGATGTACAGGAATAGGGAGAACCAATGAGAGACTAGCTGGAGGTGTGAGGACGGGCAAATTTAACTCTCATTTCCCACCAGGAAGAGGAAATAACCAAAGGCTCAGCGTGCCGTGCCGGAACCAGATTAGGGCCTGAAGCCATCCTGCGGTGTTGTGGCCAGCTGAAAAGAAAGCGAGTTGAAGAAAGGAGCTCAGGGGCACTGCAATTCACAAACCTGCAGAGTTATAAATGACAGCTATCGTCCAGAAATATACTGAAGTAAGGCTGCCAAGAGGACTTGAAAGCGGGGCAGAATTGCAGGAAACCGATTTCAGGAGGTAGACTGGAATTGCATTGAAAGCATAGGAAAAGAGGCAGAACGTCCACAATGATGCACTTGGCCAAAAAGGGCGTATGCGTTTTTTCCTGAATATATTCAGGAAAAAACGCATACGCCCTTTTTGGCCAACCAAGCAAGCTTGCAAAGGAAATCTGCACTACAATGAAGTCTCACTTCCCCCCGGTCAAAAGGGCCATCTGAAAAAAGTGTAAAATCCAGAAAGGCAGGACAGGCCATGGAGAACTGGGAGCCTTGTTATGCTGATGGGCGGGATGTAAATTGCCAACAGACACTCGGGAGAAGTGTATGGTGTTTCCTGAAACATCTAAAAAACAAAGCAACAGAGCCTAGGGCACTTCCACTTATGGTCCTATAGCTTAGGGAAATTAAAATCAAAAAGACACAGCCACCCCAAAGTTTGGGACGCCTCTGTTTACAAGAACCTTGTTTACAGTACAAGTTCAACATTGCAGAAAGTGAAAAATGGATAAAGAAGTTGTGGTATTTACTTACAAAGCAATATCACTCAGCAATGAAATCTATGTCATCAGGCCCTTAGCAGAACAATGAGTGGATTTAGGTATGATGATTCTAACTGAAATAAGTCACACAGAAAAAGAAACATCATAAGATATCAGTAATACACGGAATGTAAACTTGGCTACACAGGAACTGAATTACAGAACAGAACAGGGTCTCAAATTTAAAAAACCAACTTATGCTTGCTTAAGGGGAAAGGTGAGTTGGGGTGCTGCATAAAACCAGAGATTGAAATGAGCACAGACAAAGTTCCTTAAGCCAAATATGGAATAGACAAGAGCTACTCCTTGCTCAACGAAATGGACTCAACACCGCAAATTAAACGCCTAAGAATGTACCTGACTAGTAAGTATCTTAAAACCTATGGATTGCTATGTCTCCGAAAGAATATCAAGCATGTGTACAGGGGCATAAACGCAGCAGTGATAGGATTGGAGAGGTTCGGTGAGCAAATGAAGACCCTTTGAAGTCATATTGCATGGTACCCATTCCACGGGTTTCAACTCTCCAGGTTTAAGGTATTCTTCCTTCAGCTAAAACATGCATGTGGAACCTAAAGTATGATCAACCATGTGATCAGAGACGTGTTCAAATATGTCTCAGTTTTCCTCCCTTGGTACTCGGGTGCAACATTCCAGACGCTTTACTAACACTCTCCCCACTTGGAGAGTCAGCGCCTTTAACCTCCTGTTTGGCCCAGTTTTCAATTTCTGCGGAAGATGAACAGGAATAGAGAGAACCAATGAGAGACTAGCTGGAGGTGTCTAGACGGGCAAATTTAACTCTCATTTCCCACCAGGAAGAGGAATTAACCAAAGGCTCAGCGTGCCGTGCCGGAACCAGATTAGGGCCTGAAGCCATCCTGCATTGTTGCGGCCAGCTCAAAAGAAAGCGAGTTGAAGAAAGGAGCTCAGGGGCACTGCAATTCACAGACCTGCAGAGTTATAAATGACAGCTATCGTCCAAAAATATACTGAAGTAAGGCTGCCAAGAGGACTTGAAAGCGGGGCAGAATTGCAGGAAACCGATTTCAGGAGGTAGACTGGAATTGCATTGAAAGCAGAGGAAAAGAGGCAGAACGTCCACAATGATGCACTTGGCCAAAAAGGGCGTATGCGTTTTTTCCTGAATATATTCAGGAAAAAACGCATACGCCCTTTTTGGCCAACCAAGCAAGCTTGCAAAGGAAATCTGCACTACAATGAAGTCTCACTTCCCCCCGGTCAAAAGGGCCATCTGAAAAAAGTGTAAAATCCAGAAAGGCAGGACAGCCCATGGAGAACTGGGAGCCTTGTTATGCTGATGGGCGGGATGTAAATTGCCAACAGACACTCGGGAGAAGTGTATGGTGTTTCCTGAAACATCTAAAAAACAAAGCAACAGAGTCTAGGGCACTTCCACTTATGGTCCTATAGCTTAGGGAAATTAAATTCAAAAAGACACAGCGACCCCAAAGTTTGGGACGCCTCTGTTTACAAGAACCTCGTTTACCGTACAAGTTCAATATCACAGAAAGTGAAAAATGGATAAAGAACTTGTGGTACTTACGTACAATGCGGTATCACTCAGCAATGAAATCTATGTCATCAGGCCCGTAGCAGCATAATGAGTGGATTCAGGTACGATGATTCTAACTGAAATAAGTCACACAGAAAAAGAAACATCATAAGATATCACTAATACACGGAATGTAAACTTGGCTACACAGGAACTGAATTCCAAAACAGAACAGGGTGTCAAATTAAGAAAACCAACTTATGCTTGCTTAAGGGGAAAGGTGAGTTGGGGTGCTGCATAAAACCAGAGATTGAAATGAGCACAGATAAAGTTCCTTAAGCCAAATATGGAATAGACAAGAGCTACTCCTTGCTCAACGAAATGGACTCAACACCCCATATTAAACGCCTAAGAATGTACCTGACTAGTAAGTATCTTAAAACCTATGGATTGCTATGTCTCCAAAAGAGAATCAAGCGTGTGTACAGGGGCATAAACGCAGCAGTGATAGGATTGGAGAGGTTCGGTGAGCAAATGAAGACCCTTTGAAGTCATATTGCATGGTACCCACTACACGGGTCTCAACTCTCCAGGTTTAAGGTATTCTTCCTTCAGCTAAAACATGCATGTGGAACCCAGAGTATGATCTACCGTGTGAATGGGAGACGTGTTCAAATATGTCTCAGTTTTCGTCCCCTGGTACTCGGGTGCAACATTCCAGACGCTTTACTAACACTCTCCCGACTTGGAGAGTCAGCCCCTTTAACCGCCTGTTTGGCCCAGTTTGCAATTTCTGCGGAAGATGTACAGGAATAGGGAGAACCAATGAGAGACTAGCTGGAGGTGTGAGGACGGGCAAATTTAACTCTCATTTCCCACCAGGAAGAGGAAATAACCAAAGGCTCAGCGTGCCGTGCCGGAACCACATTAGGGCCTGAAGCCATCCTGCGGTGTTGTGGCCAGCTGAAAAGAAAGTGAGTTGAAGAAAGGAGCTCAGGGGCACTGTAATTCACAAACCTGCAGAGTTATAAATGACAGCTATCGTCCAAAAATATACTGAAGTAAGGCTGCCAAGAGGACTTGAAAGCGGGGCAGAATTGCAGGAAACCGATTTCAGGAGGTAGACTGGAATTGCATTGAAAGCATAGGAAAAGAGGCAGAACGTCCACAATGATGCACTTGGCCAAAATGGGCATATGCGTTTTTTACTGAATATATTCAGGAAAAAACGCATACGCCCTGTTTGGCCAACCAAGCAAGCTTGCAAAGGAAATCTGCACTACAATGAAGTCTCACTTCCCCCCGGTCAAAAGGGCCATCTGAAAAAAGTGTAAAATCCAGAAAGGCAGGACAGGCCATGGAGAACTGGGAGCCTTGTTATGCTGATGGGCGGGATGTAAATTGCCAACAGACACTCGGGAGAAGTGTATGGTGTTTCCTGAAACATCTAAAAAACAAAGCAACAGAGCCTAGGGCACTTCCACTTATGGTCCTATAGCTTAGGGAAATTAAAATCAAAAAGACACAGCCACCCCAAAGTTTGGGACGCCTCTGTTTACAAGAACCTTGTTTACAGTACAAGTTCAACATCGCAGAAAGTGAAAAATGGATAAAGAAGTTGTGGTATTTACTTACAAAGCAATATCACTCAGCAATGAAATCTATGTCATCAGGCCCTTAGCAGAACAATGAGTGGATTTAGGTATGATGATTCTAACTGAAATAAGTCACACAGAAAAAGAAACATCATAAGATATCAGTAATACACGGAATGTAAACTTGGCTACACAGGAACTGAATTACAGAACAGAACAGGGTCTCAAATTTACAAAACCAACTTATGCTTGCTTAAGGGGAAAGGTGAGTTGCGGTGCTGCATAAAACCAGAGATTGAAATGAGCACAGACAAAGTTCCTTAAGCCAAATATGGAATAGACAAGAGCTACTCCTTGCTCAACGAAATGGACTCAACACCGCAAATTAAACGCCTAAGAATGTACCTGACTAGTAAGTATCTTAAAACCTATGGATTGCTATGTCTGCGAAAGAATATCAAGCATGTGTACAGGGGCATAAACGCAGCAGTGATAGGATTGGAGAGGTTCGGTGAGCAAATGAAGACCCTTTGAAGTCATATTGCATGGTAACCTTTCCACGGGTTTCAACTACCCAGGTTTAAGGTATTCTTCCTTCAGCTAAAACATGCATGTGGAACCCAGAGTATGATCAACCATGTGATCAGAGACGTGTTCAAATATGTCTCAGTTTTCCTCCCTTGGTACTCGGGTGCAACATTCCAGACGCTTTACTAACACTCTCCCCACTTGGAGAGTCAGCGCCTTTAACCTCCTGTTTGGCCCAGTTTGCAATTTCTGCGGAAGATGAACAGGAATAGAGAGAACCAATGAGAGACTAGCTGGAGGTGTCTAGACGGGCAAATTTAACTCTCATTTCCCACCAGGAAGAGGAATTAACCAAAGGCTCAGCATGCCGTGCCAGAACCAGATTAGGGCCTGAAGCCATCCTGCATTGTTGCGGCCAGCTCAAAAGAAAGCGAGTTGAAGAAAGGAGCTCAGGGGCACTGCAATTCACAGACCTGCAGAGTTATAAATGACAGCTATCGTCCAAAAATATACTGAAGTAAGGCTGCCAAGAGGACTTGAAAGCGGGGCAGAATTGCAGGAAACCGATTTCAGGAGGTAGACTGGAATTGCATTGAAAGCAGAGGAAAAGAGGCAGAACGTCCACAATGATGCACTTGGCCAAAAAGGGCGTATGCGTTTTTTCCTGAATATATTCAGGAAAAAACGCATACGCCCTTTTTGGCCAACCAAGCAAGCTTGCAAAGGAAATCTGCACTACAATGAAGTCTCACTTCCCCCCGGTCAAAAGGGCCATCTGAAAAAAGTGTAAAATCCAGAAAGGCAGGACAGGCCATGGAGAACTGGGAGCCTTGTTATGCTGATGGGCGGGATGTAAATTGCCAACAACCACTCGGGAGAAGTGTATGGTGTTTCCTGAAACATCTAAAAAACAAAGCAACAGAGTCTAGGGCACTTCCACTTATGGTCCTATAGCTTAGGGAAATTAAAATCAAAAAGACACAGCCACCCCAAAGTTTGGGACGCCTCTGTTTACAAGAACCTCGTTTACCATACAAGTTCAATATCACAGAAAGTGAAAAATGGATAAAGAACTTGTGGTACATACGTACAATGCGGTATCACTCAGCAATGAAATCTATGTCATCAGGCCCGTAGCAGCATAATGAGTGGATTCAGGTACGATGATTCTAACTGAAATAAGTCACACAGAAAAAGAAACATCATAAGATATCACTAATACACGGAATGTAAACTTGGCTACACAGGAACTGAATTCCAAAACAGAACAGGGTGTCAAATTAAGAAAACCAACTTATGCTTGCTTAAGGGGAAAGGTGAGTTGGGGTGCTGCATAAAACCAGAGATTGAAATGAGCACAGATAAAGTTCCTTAAGCCAAATATGGAATAGACAAGAGCTACTCCTTGCTCAACGAAATGGACTCAACACCCCATATTAAACGCCTAAGAATGTACCTGACTAGTAAGTATCTTAAAACCTATGGATTGCTATGTCTCCAAAAGAGAATCAAGCGTGTGTACAGGGGCATAAACGCAGCAGTGATAGGATTGGAGAGGTTCGGTGAGCAAATGAAGACCCTTTGAAATCATATTGCATGGTACCCATTACACGGGTCTCAACTCTCCAGGTTTAAGGTATTCTTCCTTCAGCTAAAACATGCATGTGGAACCCAGAGTATGATCAACCGTGTGAATGGGAGGCGTGTTCAAATATGTCTCAGTTTTCCTCCCCTGGTACTCGGGTGCAACATTCCAGACGCTTTACTAACACTCTCCCCACTTGGAGAGTCAGCGCCTTTAAACTCCTGTTTGGCCCAGTTTGCAATTTCTGCGGAAGATGAACAGGAATAGAGAGAACCAATGAGAGACTAGCTGGAGGTGTCTGGACGGGCAAATTTAACTCTCATTTCCCACCAGGAAGAGGAAATAACCAAAGGCTCAACATGCCGTGCCGGAACCAGATTAGGGTCTGAAGCCATCCTGCGGTGTTGCGGCCAGCTCAAAAGAAAGCGAGTTGAAGAAAGGAGCTCAGGGGCACTGTAATTCACAAACCTGCAGAGTTATAAATGACAGCTATCGTCCAAAAATATACTGAAGTAAGGCTGCCAAGAGGACTTGAAAGCGGGGCAGAATTGCAGGAAACCGATTTCAGGAGGTAGACTGGAATTGCATTGAAAGCATAGGAAAAGAGGCAGAACGTCCACAATGATGCACTTGGCCAAAAAGGGCGTATGCGTTTTTTCCTGAATATATTCAGGAAAAAACGCATACGCCCTTTTTGGCCAACCAAGCAAACTTGCAAAGGAAATCTGCACTACAATGAAGTCTCACTTCCCCCCGGTCAAAAGGGCCATCTGAAAAAAGTGTAAAATCCAGAAAGGCAGGACAGGCCATGGAGAACTGGGAGCCTTGTTATGCTGATGGGCGGGATGTAAATTGCCAACAGACACTCGGGAGAAGTGTATGGTGTTTCCTGAAACATCTAAAAAACAAAGCAACAGAGCCTAGGGCACTTCCACTTATGGTCCTATAGCTTAGGGAAATTAAAATCAAAAAGACACAGCCACCCAAAAGTTTGGGACGCCTCTGTTTACAAGAACCTCGTTTACAGTACAAGTTCAACATCGCAGAAAGTGAAAAATGGATAAAGAAGTTGTGGTATTTACTTACAAAGCAATATCACTCAGCAATGAAATCTATGTCATCAGGCCGGTAACAGCATAATGAGTGGATTCAGGTACGATGATTCTAACTGAAATAAGTCACACAGAAAAAGAAACATCATAAGATATCACTAATACACGGAATGTAAACTTGGCTACACAGGAACTGAATTCCAAAACAGAACAGGGTCTCAAATTTAGAAAACCAACTTATGCTTGCTTAAGGGGAAAGGTGAGTTGGGGTGCTGCATAAAACCAGAGATTGAAATGAGCACAGATAAAGTTCCTTAAGCCAAATATGGAACAGACAAGAGCTACTCCTTGCTCAACGAAATGGACTCAACACCCCATATTAAACGCCTAAGAATGTACCTGACTAGTAAGTATCTTAAAACCTATGGATTGCTATGTCTCCAAAAGAGAATCAAGCGTGTGTACAGGGGCATAAACGCAGCAGTGATAGGATTGGAGAGGTTCGGTGAGCAAATGAAGACCCTTTGAAGTCATATTGCATGGTACCCATTCCACGGGTTTCAACTCTCCAGGTTTAAGGTATTCTTCCTTCAGCTAAAACATGCATGTGAAACCCAGAGTATGATCTACCGTGTGAATGGGAGACGTGTTCAAATATGTCTCAGTTTTCGTCCCCTGGTACTCGGGTGCAACATTCCAGACGCTTTACTAACACTCTCCCGACTTGGAGAGTCAGCCCCTTTAACCGCCTGTTTGGCCCAGTTTGCAATTTCTGCGGAAGATGTACAGGAATAGGGAGAACCAATGAGAGACTAGCTGGAGGTGTGAGGATGGGCAAATTTAACTCTCATTTCCCACCAGGAAGAGGAAATAACCAAAGGCTCAGCGTGCCGTGCCGGAACCAGATTAGGCCTGAAGCCATCCTGCGGTGTTGTGGCCAGCTGAAAAGAAAGCGAGTTGAAGAAAGGAGCTCAGGGGCACTGTAATTCACAAACCTGCAGAGTTATAAATGACAGCTATCGTCCAAAAATATACTGAAGTAAGGCTGCCAAGAGGACTTGAAAGCGGGGCAGAATTGCAGGAAACCGATTTCAGGAGGTAGACTGGAATTGCATTGAAAGCATAGGAAAAGAGGCAGAACGTCCACAATGATGCACTTGGCCAAAAAGGGCATATGCGTTTTTTACTGAATATATTCAGGAAAAAACGCATACGCCCTGTTTGGCCAACCAAGCAAGCTTGCAAAGGAAATCTGCACTACAATGAAGTCTCACTTCCCCCCGGTCAAAAGGGCCATCTGAAAAAAGTGTAAAATCCAGAAAGGCAGGACAGGCCATGGAGAACTGGGAGCCTTGTTATGCTGATGGGCGGGATGTAAATTGCCAACAGACACTCGGGAGAAGTGTATGGTGTTTCCTGAAACATCTAAAAAACAAAGCAACAGAGCCTAGGGCACTTCCACTTATGGTCCTATAGCTTAGGGAAATTAAAATCAAAAAGACACAGCCACCCCAAAGTTTGGGACGCCTCTGTTTACAAGAACCTCGTTTACCATACAAGTTCAATATCACAGAAAGTGAAAAATGGATAAAGAACTTGTGGTACTTACGTACAATGCGGTATCACTCAGCAATGAAATCTATGTCATCAGGCCCGTAGCAGCATAATGAGTGGATTCAGGTACGATGATTCTAACTGAAATAAGTCACACAGAAAAAGAAACATCATAAGATATCACTAATACACGGAATGTAAACTTGGCTACACAGGAACTGAATTCCAAAACAGAACAGGGTGTCAAATTAAGAAAACCAACTTATGCTTGCTTAAGGGGAAAGGTGAGTTGGGGTGCTGCATAAAACCAGAGATTGAAATGAGCACAGATAAAGTTCCTTAAGCCAAATATGGAATAGACAAGAGCTACTCCTTGCTCAACGAAATGGACTCAACACCCCATATTAAACGCCTAAGAATGTACCTGACTAGTAAGTATCTTAAAACCTATGGATTGCTATGTCTCCAAAAGAGAATCAAGCGTGTGTACAGGGGCATAAACGCAGCAGTGATAGGATTGGAGAGGTTCGGTGAGCAAATGAAGACCCTTTGAAATCATATTGCATGGTACCCATTACACGGGTCTCAACTCTCCAGGTTTAAGGTATTCTTCCTTCAGCTAAAACATGCATGTGGAACCCAGAGTATGATCAACCGTGTGAATGGGAGGCGTGTTCAAATATGTCTCAGTTTTCCTCCCCTGGTACTCGGGTGCAACATTCCAGACGCTTTACTAACACTCTCCCCACTTGGAGAGTCAGCGCCTTTAAACTCCTGTTTGGCCCAGTTTGCAATTTCTGCGGAAGATGAACAGGAATAGAGAGAACCAATGAGAGACTAGCTGGAGGTGTCTGGACGGGCAAATTTAACTCTCATTTCCCACCAGGAAGAGGAAATAACCAAAGGCTCAACATGCCGTGCCGGAACCAGATTAGGGTCTGAAGCCATCCTGCGGTGTTGCGGCCAGCTCAAAAGAAAGCGAGTTGAAGAAAGGAGCTCAGGGGCACTGTAATTCACAAACCTGCAGAGTTATAAATGACAGCTATCGTCCAAAAATATACTGAAGTAAGGCTGCCAAGAGGACTTGAAAGCGGGGCAGAATTGCAGGAAACCGATTTCAGGAGGTAGACTGGAATTGCATTGAAAGCAGAGGAAAAGAGGCAGAACGTCCACAATGATGCACTTGGCCAAAAAGGGCGTATGCGTTTTTTCCTGAATATATTCAGGAAAAAACGCATACGCCCTTTTTGGCCAACCAAGCAAACTTGCAAAGGAAATCTGCACTACAATGAAGTCTCACTTCCCCCCGGTCAAAAGGGCCATCTGAAAAAAGTGTAAAATCCAGAAAGGCAGGACAGGCCATGGAGAACTGGGAGCCTTGTTATGCTGATGGGCGGGATGTAAATTGCCAACAGACACTCGGGAGAAGTGTATGGTGTTTCCTGAAACATCTAAAAAACAAAGCAACAGAGCCTAGGGCACTTCCACTTATGGTCCTATAGCTTAGGGAAATTAAAATCAAAAAGACACAGCCACCCAAAAGTTTGGGACGCCTCTGTTTACAAGAACCTCGTTTACAGTACAAGTTCAACATCGCAGAAAGTGAAAAATGGATAAAGAAGTTGTGGTATTTACTTACAAAGCAATATCACTCAGCAATGAAATCTATGTCACCAGGCCGGTAGCAGCATAATGAGTGGATTCAGGTACGATGATTCTAACTGAAATAAGTCACACAGAAAAAGAAACATCATAAGATATCACTAATACACGGAATGTAAACTTGGCTACACAGGAACTGAATTCCAAAACAGAACAGGGTCTCAAATTTAGAAAACCAACTTATGCTTGCTTAAGGGGAAAGGTGAGTTGGGGTGCTGCATAAAACCAGAGATTGAAATGAGCACAGATAAAGTTCCTTAAGCCAAATATGGAATAGACAAGAGCTACTCCTTGCTCAACGAAATGGACTCAACACCCCATATTAAACGCCTAAGAATGTACCTGACTAGTAAGTATCTTAAAACCTATGGATTGCTATGTCTCCAAAAGAGAATCAAGCGTGTGTACAGGGGCATAAACGCAGCAGTGATAAGATTGGAGAGGTTCGGTGAGCAAATGAAGACCCTTTGAAGTCATATTGCATGGTACCCACTACACGGGTCTCAACTCTCCAGGTTTAAGGTATTCTTCCTTCAGCTAAAACATGCATGTGGAACCCAGAGTATGATCTACCGTGTGAATGGGAGACGTGTTCAAATATGTCTCAGTTTTCGTCCCCTGGTACTCGGGTGCAACATTCCAGATGCTTTACTAACACTCTCCCCACTTGGAGAGTCAGCGCCTTTAACCTCCTGTTTGGCCCAGTTTGCAATTTCTGCGGAAGATGAACAGGAATAGAGAGAACCAATGAGAGACTAGCTGGAGGTGTCTAGACGGGCAAATTTAACTCTCATTTCCCACCTGGAAGAGGAAATAACCAAAGGCTCAGTGTGCCGTGCCGGAACCAGATTAGGGCCTGAAGCCATCCTGCGTTGTTGCGACCAGCTCAAAAGAAAGCGAGTTGAAGAAAGGAGCTCAGGGACACTGTAATTCACAGACCTGCAGAGTTATAAATGACAGCTATCGTCCAAAAATATACTGAAGTAAGGCTGCCAAGAGGACTTGAAAGCGGGGCAGAATTGCAGGAAACTGATTTCAGGAGGTAGACTGGAATTGCATTGAAAGCATAGGAAAAGAGGCAGAACGTCCACAATGATGCACTTGGCCAAAAAGGGCGTATGCGTTTTTTCCTGAATATATTCAGGAAAAAACGCATACGCCCTTTTTGGCCAACCAAGCAAGCTTGCAAAGGAAATCTGCACTACAATGAAGTCTCACTTCCCCCCGGTCAAAAGGGGCATCTGAAAAAAGTGTAAAATCCAGAAAGGCAGGACAGGCCATGGAGAACTGGGAGCCTTGTTATGCTGATGGGCGGGATGTAAATTGCCAACAGACACTCGGGAGAAGTGTATGGTGTTTCCTGAAACATCTAAAAAACAAAGCAACAGAGCCTAGGGCACTTCCACTTATGGTCCTATAGCTTAGGGAAATTAAAATCAAAAAGACACAGCGACCCCAAAGTTTGGGACGCCTCTGTTTACAAAAACCTCGTTTACCGTACAAGTTCAATATCACAGAAAGTGAAAAATGGATAAAGAACTTGTGGTACTTACGTACAATGCAGTATCACTCAGCAATGAAATCTATGTCATCAGGCCCTTAGCAGCACAATGAGTGGATTCAGGTATGATGATTCTAACTGAAATAAGTCACACAGAAAAAGAAACATCATAAGATATCAGTAATACACGGAATGTAAACTTGGCTACACAGGAACTGAATTACAGAACAGAACAGGGTCTCAAATTTAGAAAACCAACTTATGCTTGCTTAAGGCTAAAGGTGAGTTGGGGTGCTGCATAAAACCAGAGATTGAAATGAGCACAGATAAAGTTCCTTAAGCCAAATATGGAATAGACAAGAGCTACTCCTTGCTCAATGAAATGGACTCAACACCCCATATTAAACGCCTAAGAATGTACCTGACTAGTAAGTATCTTAAAATCTATGGATTGCTATGTCTCCGAAAGAGAATCAAGCATGTTTACAGGGGCATAAACGCAGCAATGATAGGATTGGAGAGGTTCGGTGGGCAAATGAAGACCCTTTGAAGTCATATTGCATGGTACCCACTACACGGGTCTCAACTCTCCAGGTTTAAGGTATTCTTCCTTCAGCTAAAACATGCATGTGGAACCCAGAGTATGATCTACCGTGTGAATGGGAGACGTGTTCAAATATGTCTCAGTTTTCGTCCCCTGGTACTCGGGTGCAACATTCCAGACGCTTTACTAACACTCTCCCGACTTGGAGAGTCAGCCCCTTTAACCTCCTGTTTGGCCCAGTTTGCAATTTCTGCGGAAGATGTACAGGAATAGGGAGAACCAATGAGAGACTAGCTGGAGGTGTGAGGACGGGCAAATTTAACTCTCATTTCCCACCAGGAAGAGGAAATAAGCAACGGCTCAGCGTGCCGTGCCGGAACCAGATTAGGGCCTAAAGCCATCCTGCGGTGTTGTGGCCAGCTGAAAAGAAAGCGAGTTGAAGAAAGGAGCTCAGGGGCACTGTAATTCACAAACCTGCAGAGTTATAAATGACAGCTATCGTCCAAAAATATACTGAAGTAAGGCTGCCAAGAGGACTTGAAAGCGGGGCAGAATTGCAGGAAACCGATTTCAGGAGGTAGACTGGAATTGCATTGAAAGCATAGGAAAAGAGGCAGAACGTCCACAATGATGCACTTGGCCAAAAAGGGCGTATGCGTTTTTTCCTGAATATATTCAGGAAAAAACGCATACGCCCTTTTTGGCCAACCAAGCAAGCTTGCAAAGGAAATCTGCACTACAATGAAGTCTCACTTTCCCCCGGTCAAAAGGGCCATCTGAAAAAAGTGTAAAATCCAGAAAGGCAGGACAGGCCATGGAGAACTGGGAGCCTTGTTATGCTGATGGGCGGGATGTAAATTGCCAACAGACACTCGGGAGAAGTGTATGGTGTTTCCTGAAACATCTAAAAAACAAAGCAACAGAGCCTAGGGCACTTCCACTTATGGTCCTATAGCTTAGGGAAATTAAAATCAAAAAGACACAGCCACCCCAAAGTTTGGGACGCCTCTGTTTACAAGAACCTTGTTTACAGTACAAGTTCAACATCGCAGAAAGTGAAAAATGGATAAAGAAGTTGTGGTATTTACTTACAAAGCAATATCACTCAGCAATGAAATCTATGTCATCAGGCCCTTAGCAGCACAATGAGTGGATTTAGGTATGATGATTCTAACTGAAATAAGTCACACAGAAAAAGAAACATCATAAGATATCAGTAATACACGGAATGTAAACTTGGTTACACAAGAACTGAATTCCAAAACAGAACAGGGTCTCAAATTTAGAAAACCAACTTATGCTTGCTTAAGGGGAAAGGTGAGTTGGGGTGCTGCATAAAACCAGAGATTGAAATGAGCACAGATAAAGTTCCTTAAGCCAAATATGGAACAGACAAGAGCTACTCCTTGCTCAACGAAATGGACTCAACACCCCATATTAAACGCCTAAGAATGTACCTGACTAGTAAGTATCTTAAAACCTATGGATTGCTATGTCTCCAAAAGAGAATCAAGCGTGTGTACAGGGGCATAAACGCAGCAGTGATAGGATTGGAGAGGTTCGGTGAGCAAATGAAGACCCTTTGAAGTCATGTTGCATGGTACCCATTACACGGGTCTCAACTCTCCAGGTTTAAGGTATTCTTCCTTCAGCTAAAACATGCATGTGGAAACCAGAGTATCATCAACCGTGTGAATGGGAGACGTGTTCAAATATGTCTCAGTTTTCCTCCCCTGGTACTCGGGTGCAACATTCCAGACGCTTTACTAACACTCTCCCCACTTGGAGAGTCAGCGCCTTTAACCTCCTGTTTGGCCCAGTTTGCAATTTCTGCGGAAGATGAACAGGAATAGAGAGAACCAATGAGAGACTAGCTGGAGGTGTCTAGACGGGCAAATTTAACTATCATTTCCCACCTGGAAGAGGAAATAACCAAAGGCTCAGCGTGCCGTGCCGGAACCAGATTAGGGCCTGAAGCCATCCTGCGTTGTTGCGGCCAGCTCAAAAGAAAGCGAGTTGAAGAAAGGAGCTCAGGGACACTGTAATTCACAGACCTGCAGAGTTATAAATGACAGCTATCGTCCAAAAATAGACTGAAGTAAGGCTGCCAAGAGGACTTGAAAGCGGGGCAGAATTGCAGGAAACCGATTTCAGGAGGTAGACTGGAATTGCATTGAAAGCATAGGAAAAGAGGCAGAACGTCCACAATGATGCACTTGGCCAAAAAGGGCATATGCGTTTTTTCCTGAATATATTCAGGAAAAAACGCATACGCCCTTTTTGGCCAACCAAGCAAGCTTGCAAAGGAAATCTGCACTACAATGAAGTCTCACTTCCCCCCGGTCAAAAGGGGCATCTGAAAAAAGTGTAAAATCCAGAAAGGCAGGACAGGCCATGGAGAACTGGGAGCCTTGTTATGCTGATGGGCGGGATGTAAATTGCCAACAGACACTCGGGAGAAGTGTATGGTGTTTCCTGAAACATCTAAAAAACAAAGCAACAGAGCCTAGGGCACTTCCACTTATGGTCCTATAGCTTAGGGAAATTAAAATCAAAAAGACACAGCGACCCCAAAGTTTGGGACGCCTCTGTTTACAAAAACCTCGTTTACCGTACAAGTTCAATATCACAGAAAGTGAAAAATGGATAAAGAACTTGTGGTACTTACGTACAATGCAGTATCACTCAGCAATGAAATCTATGTCATCAGGCCCTTAGCAGCACAATGAGTGGATTCAGGTATGATGATTCTAACTGAAATAAGTCACACAGAAAAAGAAACATCATAAGATATCACTAATACACGGAATGTAAACTTGGCTACACAGGAACTGAATTACAGAACAGAACAGGGTCTCAAATTTAGAAAACCAACTTATGCTTGCTTAAGGCTAAAGGTGAGTTGGGGTGCTGCATAAAACCAGAGATTGAAATGAGCACAGATAAAGTTCCTTAAGCCAAATATGGAATAGACAAGAGCTACTCCTTGCTCAATGAAATGGACTCAACACCCCATATTAAACGCCTAAGAATGTACCTGACTAGTAAGTATCTTAAAATCTATGGATTGCTATGTCTCCGAAAGAGAATCAAGCATGTTTACAGGGGCATAAACGCAGCAATGATAGGATTGGAGAGGTTCGGTGGGCAAATGAAGACCCTTTGAAGTCATATTGCATGGTACCCACTACACGGGTCTCAACTCTCCAGGTTTAAGGTATTCTTCCTTCAGCTAAAACATGCATGTGGAACCCAGAGTATGATCTACCGTGTGAATGGGAGACGTGTTCAAATATGTCTCAGTTTTCGTCCCCTGGTACTCGGGTGCAACATTCCAGACGCTTTACTAACACTCTCCCGACTTGGAGAGTCAGCCCCTTTAACCTCCTGTTTGGCCCAGTTTGCAATTTCTGCGGAAGATGTACAGGAATAGGGAGAACCAATGAGAGACTAGCTGGAGGTGTGAGGACGGGCAAATTTAACTCTCATTTCCCACCAGGAAGAGGAAATAAGCAACGGCTCAGCGTGCCGTGCCGGAACCAGATTAGGGCCTAAAGCCATCCTGCGGTGTTGTGGCCAGCTGAAAAGAAAGCGAGTTGAAGAAAGGAGCTCAGGGGCACTGTAATTCACAAACCTGCAGAGTTATAAATGACAGCTATCGTCCAAAAATATACTGAAGTAAGGCTGCCAAGAGGACTTGAAAGCGGGGCAGAATTGCAGGAAACCGATTTCAGGAGGTAGACTGGAATTGCATTGAAAGCATAGGAAAAGAGGCAGAACGTCCACAATGATGCACTTGGCCAAAAAGGGCGTATGCGTTTTTTCCTGAATATATTCAGGAAAAAACGCATACGCCCTTTTTGGCCAACCAAGCAAGCTTGCAAAGGAAATCTGCACTACAATGAAGTCTCACTTTCCCCCGGTCAAAAGGGCCATCTGAAAAAAGTGTAAAATCCAGAAAGGCAGGACAGGCCATGGAGAACTGGGAGCCTTGTTATGCTGATGGGCGGGATGTAAATTGCCAACAGACACTCGGGAGAAGTGTATGGTGTTTCCTGAAACATCTAAAAAACAAAGCAACAGAGCCTAGGGCACTTCCACTTATGGTCCTATAGCTTAGGGAAATTAAAATCAAAAAGACACAGCCACCCCAAAGTTTGGGACGCCTCTGTTTACAAGAACCTTGTTTACAGTACAAGTTCAACATCGCAGAAAGTGAAAAATGGATAAAGAAGTTGTGGTATTTACTTACAAAGCAATATCACTCAGCAATGAAATCTATGTCATCAGGCCCTTAGCAGCACAATGAGTGGATTTAGGTATGATGATTCTAACTGAAATAAGTCACACAGAAAAAGAAACATCATAAGATATCAGTAATACACGGAATGTAAACTTGGTTACACAAGAACTGAATTCCAAAACAGAACAGGGTCTCAAATTTAGAAAACCAACTTATGCTTGCTTAAGGGGAAAGGTGAGTTGGGGTGCTGCATAAAACCAGAGATTGAAATGAGCACAGATAAAGTTCCTTAAGCCAAATATGGAACAGACAAGAGCTACTCCTTGCTCAACGAAATGGACTCAACACCCCATATTAAACGCCTAAGAATGTACCTGACTAGTAAGTATCTTAAAACCTATGGATTGCTATGTCTCCAAAAGAGAATCAAGCGTGTGTACAGGGGCATAAACGCAGCAGTGATAGGATTGGAGAGGTTCGGTGAGCAAATGAAGACCCTTTGAAGTCATGTTGCATGGTACCCATTACACGGGTCTCAACTCTCCAGGTTTAAGGTATTCTTCCTTCAGCTAAAACATGCATGTGGAAACCAGAGTATCATCAACCGTGTGAATGGGAGACGTGTTCAAATATGTCTCAGTTTTCCTCCCCTGGTACTCGGGTGCAACATTCCAGACGCTTTACTAACACTCTCCCCACTTGGAGAGTCAGCGCCTTTAACCTCCTGTTTGGCCCAGTTTGCAATTTCTGCGGAAGATGAACAGGAATAGAGAGAACCAATGAGAGACTAGCTGGAGGTGTCTAGACGGGCAAATTTAACTCTCATTTCCCACCTGGAAGAGGAAATAACCAAAGGCTCAGCGTGCCGTGCCGGAACCAGATTAGGGCCTGAAGCCATCCTGCGTTGTTGCGGCCAGCTCAAAAGAAAGCGAGTTGAAGAAAGGAGCTCAGGGACACTGTAATTCACAGACCTGCAGAGTTATAAATGACAGCTATCGTCCAAAAATAGACTGAAGTAAGGCTGCCAAGAGGACTTGAAAGCGGGGCAGAATTGCAGGAAACCGATTTCAGGAGGTAGACTGGAATTGCATTGAAAGCATAGGAAAAGAGGCAGAACGTCCACAATGATGCACTTGGCCAAAAAGGGCGTATGCGTTTTTTCCTGAATATATTCAGGAAAAAACGCATACGCCCTTTTTGGCCAACCAAGCAAGCTTGCAAAGGAAATCTGCACTACAATGAAGTCTCACTTCCCCCCGGTCAAAAGGGCCATCTGAAAAAAGTGTAAAATCCAGAAAGGCAGGACAGGCCATGGAGAACTGGGAGCCTTGTTATGCTGATGGGCGGGATGTAAATTGCCAACAGACACTCGGGAGAAGTGTATGGTGTTTCCTGAAACATCTAAAAAACAAAGCAACAGAGCCTAGGGCACTTCCACTTATGGTCCTATAGCTTAGGGAAATTAAAATCAAAAAGACACAGCCACCCCAAAGTTTGGGACGCCTCTGTTTACAAGAACCTTGTTTACAGTACAAGTTCAACATCGCAGAAAGTGAAAAATGGATAAAGAAGTTGTGGTATTTACTTACAAAGCAATATCACTCAGCAATGAAATCTATGTCATCAGGCCCTTAGCAGCACAATGAGTGGATTTAGGTATGATGATTCTAACTGAAATAAGTCACACAGAAAAAGAAACATCATAAGATATCAGTAATACACGGAATGTAAACTTGGTTACACAAGAACTGAATTCCAAAACAGAACAGGGTCTCAAATTTAGAAAACCAACTTATGCTTGCTTAAGGGGAAAGGTGAGTTGGGGTGCTGCATAAAACCAGAGATTGAAATGAGCACAGATAAAGTTCCTTAAGCCAAATATGGAACAGACAAGAGCTACTCCTTGCTCAACGAAATGGACTCAACACCCCATATTAAACGCCTAAGAATGTACCTGACTAGTAAGTATCTTAAAACCTATGGATTGCTATGTCTCCAAAAGAGAATCAAGCGTGTGTACAGGGGCATAAACGCAGCAGTGATAGGATTGGAGAGGTTCGGTGAGCAAATGAAGACCCTTTGAAGTCATGTTGCATGGTACCCATTACACGGGTCTCAACTCTCCAGGTTTAAGGTATTCTTCCTTCAGCTAAAACATGCATGTGGAAACCAGAGTATCATCAACCGTGTGAATGGGAGACGTGTTCAAATATGTCTCAGTTTTCCTCCCCTGGTACTCGGGTGCAACATTCCAGACGCTTTACTAACACTCTCCCCACTTGGAGAGTCAGCGCCTTTAACCTCCTGTTTGGCCCAGTTTGCAATTTCTGCGGAAGATGAACAGGAATAGAGAGAACCAATGAGAGACTAGCTGGAGGTGTCTAGACGGGCAAATTTAACTCTCATTTCCCACCTGGAAGAGGAAATAACCAAAGGCTCAGCGTGCCGTGCCGGAACCAGATTAGGGCCTGAAGCCATCCTGCGTTGTTGCGGCCAGCTCAAAAGAAAGCGAGTTGAAGAAAGGAGCTCAGGGACACTGTAATTCACAGACCTGCAGAGTTATAAATGACAGCTATCGTCCAAAAATATACTGAAGTAAGGCTGCCAAGAGGACTTGAAAGCGGGGCAGAATTGCAGGAAACCAATTTCAGGAGGTAGACTGGAATTGCATTGAAAGCAGAGGAAAAGAGGCAGAACGTCCACAATGATGCACTTGGCCAAAAAGGGCATATGCGTTTTTTACTGAATATATTCAGGAAAAAACGCATACGCCCTTTTTGGCCAACCAAGCAAGCTTGCAAAGGAAATCTGCACTACAATGAAGTCTCACTTCCCCCCGGTCAAAAGGGCCATCTGAAAAAAGTGTAAAATCCAGAAAGGCAGGACAGGCCATGGAGAACTGGGAGCCTTGTTATGCTGATGGGCGGGATGTAAATTGCCAACAGACACTCGGGAGAAGTGTATGGTGTTTCCTGAAACATCTAAAAAACAAATCAACAGAGCCTAGGGCACTTCCAGTTATGGTCCTATAGCTTAGGGAAATTAAAATCAAAAAGACACAGCCACCCCAATGTTTGGGACGCCTCTGTTTACAAGAACCTTGTTTACAGTACAAGTTCAACATCGCAGAAAGTGAAAAATGGATAAAGAAGTTGTGGTATTTACTTACAAAGCAATATCACTCAGCAATGAAATCTATGTCATCAGGCCCTTAGCAGCACAATGAGTGGATTTAGGTATGATGATTCTAACTGAAATAAGTCACACAGAAAAAGAAACATCATAAGATATCAGTAATACACGGAATGTAAACTTGGTTACACAAGAACTGAATTCCAAAACAGAACAGGGTCTCAAATTTAGAAAACCAACTTATGCTTGCTTAAGGGGAAAGGTGAGTTGGGGTGCTGCATAAAACCAGAGATTGAAATGAGCACAGATAAAGTTCCTTAAGCCAAATATGGAACAGACAAGAGCTACTCCTTGCTCAACGAAATGGACTCAACACCCCATATTAAACGCCTAAGAATGTACCTGACTAGTAAGTATCTTAAAACCTATGGATTGCTATGTCTCCAAAAGAGAATCAAGCGTGTGTACAGGGGCATAAACGCAGCAGTGATAGGATTGGAGAGGTTCGGTGAGCAAATGAAGACCCTTTGAAGTCATGTTGCATGGTACCCATTACACGGGTCTCAACTCTCCAGGTTTAAGGTATTCTTCCTTCAACTAAAACATGCATGTGGAACCCAGAGTATCATCAACCATGTGAACGGGAGACGTGTTCAAATATGTCTCAGTTTTCCTCCCCTGGTACTCGGGTGCAACATTCCAGACGCTTTACTAACACTCTCCCCACTTGGAGAGTCAGCGCCTTTAACCTCCTGTTTGGCCCAGTTTGCAATTTCTGCGGAAGATGAACAGGAATAGAGAGAACCAATGAGAGACTAGCTGGAGGTGTCTAGACGGGCAAATTTAACTCTCATTTCCCACCTGGAAGAGGAAATAACCAAAGGCTCAGCGTGCCGTGCCGGAACCAGATTAGGGCCTGAAGCCATCCTGCGTTGTTGCGGCCAGCTCAAAAGAAAGCGAGTTGAAGAAAGGAGCTCAGGGACACTGTAATTCACAGACCTGCAGAGTTATAAATGACAGCTATCGTCCAAAAATATACTGAAGTAAGGCTGCCAAGAGGACTTGAAAGCGGGGCAGAATTGCAGGAAACCGATTTCAGGAGGTAGACTGGAATTGCATTGAAAGCAGAGGAAAAGAGGCAGAACGTCCACAATGATGCACTTGGCCAAAAAGGGCATATGCGTTTTTTACTGAATATATTCAGGAAAAAACGCATACGCCCTTTTTGGCCAACCAAGCAAGCTTGCAAAGGAAATCTGCACTACAATGAAGTCTCACTTCCCCCCGGTCAAAAGGGCCATCTGAAAAAAGTGTAAAATCCAGAAAGGCAGGACAGGCCATGGAGAACTGGGAGCCTTGTTATGCTGATGGGCGGGATGTAAATTGCCAACAGACACTCGGGAGAAGTGTATGGTGTTTCCTGAAACATCTAAAAAACAAAGCAACAGAGCCTAGGGCACTTCCACTTATGGTCCTATAGCTTAGGGAAATTAAAATCAAAAAGACACAGCCACCCCAAAGTTTGGGACGCCTCTGTTTACAAGAACCTTGTTTACAGTACAAGTTCAACATCGCAGAAAGTGAAAAATGGATAAAGAAGTTGTGGTATTTACTTACAAAGCAATATCACTCAGCAATGAAATCTATGTCATCAGGCCCTTAGCAGCACAATGAGTGGATTTAGGTATGATGATTCTAACTGAAATAAGTCACACAGAAAAAGAAACATCATAAGATATCAGTAATACACGGAATGTAAACTTGGTTACACAAGAACTGAATTCCAAAACAGAACAGGGTCTCAAATTTAGAAAACCAACTTATGCTTGCTTAAGGGGAAAGGTGAGTTGGGGTGCTGCATAAAACCAGAGATTGAAATGAGCACAGATAAAGTTCCTTAAGCCAAATATGGAACAGACAAGAGCTACTCCTTGCTCAACGAAATGGACTCAACACCCCATATTAAACGCCTAAGAATGTACCTGACTAGTAAGTATCTTAAAACCTATGGATTGCTATGTCTCCAAAAGAGAATCAAGCGTGTGTACAGGGGCATAAACGCAGCAGTGATAGGATTGGAGAGGTTCGGTGAGCAAATGAAGACCCTTTGAAGTCATGTTGCATGGTACCCATTACACGGGTCTCAACTCTCCAGGTTTAAGGTATTCTTCCTTCAGCTAAAACATGCATGTGGAACCCAGAGTATCGTCAACCGTGTGAACGGGAGACGTGTTCAAATATGTCTCAGTTTTCCTCCCCTGGTACTCGGGTGCAACATTCCAGACGCTTTACTAACACTCTCCCCACTTGGAGAGTCAGCGCCTTTAACCTCCTGTTTGGCCCAGTTTGCAATTTCTGCGGAAGATGAACAGGAATAGAGAGAACCAATGAGAGACTAGCTGGAGGTGTCTAGACGGGCAAATTTAACTCTCATTTCCCACCTGGAAGAGGAAATAACCAAAGGCTCAGTGTGCCGTGCCGGAACCAGATTAGGGCCTGAAGCCATCCTGCGTTGTTGCGGCCAGCTCAAAAGAAAGCGAGTTGAAGAAAGGAGCTCAGGGACACTGTAATTCACAGACCTGCAGAGTTATAAATGACAGCTATCGTCCAAAAATAGACTGAAGTAAGGCTGCCAAGAGGACTTGAAAGCGGGGCAGAATTGCAGGAAACCGATTTCAGGAGGTAGACTGGAATTGCATTGAAAGCATAGGAAAAGAGGCAGAACGTCCACAATGATGCACTTGGCCAAAAAGGGCGTATGCGTTTTTTCCTGAATATATTCAGGAAAAAACGCATACGCCCTTTTTGGCCAACCAAGCAAGCTTGCAAAGGAAATCTGCACTACAATGAAGTCTCACTTCCCCCCGGTCAAAAGGGCCATCTGAAAAAAGTGTAAAATCCAGAAAGGCAGGACAGGCCATGGAGAACTGGGAGCCTTGTTATGCTGATGGGCGGGATGTAAATTGCCAACAGACACTCGGGTGAAGTGTATGGTGTTTCCTGAAACATCTAAAAAACAAAGCAACAGAGCCTAGGGCACTTCCACTTATGGTCCTATAGCTTAGGGAAATTAAAATCAAAAAGACACAGCGACCCCAAAGTTTGGGACGCCTCTGTTTACAAAAACCTCGTTTACCGTACAAGTTCAATATCACAGAAAGTGAAAAATGGATAAAGAACTTGTGGTACTTACGTACAATGCGGTATCACTCAGCAATGAAATCTATGTCATCAGGCCCTTAGCAGCACAATGAGTGGATTCAGGTATGATGATTCTAACTGAAATAAGTCACACAGAAAAAGAAACATCATAAGATATCAGTAATACACGGAATGTAAACTTGGCTACACAGGAACTGAATTACAGAACAGAACAGGGTCTCAAATTTAGAAAACCAACTTATGCTTGCTTAAGGCTAAAGGTGAGTTGGGGTGCTGCATAAAACCAGAGATTGAAATGAGCACAGATAAAGTTCCTTAAGCCAAATATGGAATAGACAAGAGCTACTCCTTGCTCAATGAAATGGACTCAACACCCCATATTAAACGCCTAAGAATGTACCTGACTAGTAAGTATCTTAAAATCTATGGATTGCTATGTCTCCGAAAGAGAATCAAGCATGTTTACAGGGGCATAAACGCAGCAGTGATAGGATTGGAGAGGTTCGGTGGGCAAATGAAGACCCTTTGAAGTCATATTGCATGGTACCCACTACATGGGTCTCAACTCTCCAGGTTTAAGGTATTCTTCCTTCAGCTAAAATATGCATGTGGAACCCAGAGTATGATCTACCGTGTGAATGGGAGACGTGTTCAAATATGTCTCAGTTTTCGTCCCCTGGTACTCGGGTGCAACATTCCAGACGCTTTACTAACACTCTCCCGACTTGGAGAGTCAGCACCTTTAACTTCCTGTTTGGCCCAGTTTGCAATTTCTGCGGAAGATGAACAGGAATAGCGAGAACCAATGAGAGACTAGCTGGAGGTGTCTGGACGGGCAAATTTAACTCTCATTTCCCACCAGGAAGAGGAAATAACCAAAGGCTCAGCGTGCCGTGCCGGAACCAGATTAGGGCCTGAAGCCATCCTGCGGTGTTGTGGCCAGCTGAAAAGAAAGCGAGTTGAAGAAAGGAGCTCAGGGGCACTGTAATTCACAAACCTGCAGAGTTATAAATGACAGCTATCGTCCAAAAATATACTGAAGTAAGGCTGCCAAGAGGACTTGAAAGCGGGGCAGAATTGCAGGAAACCGATTTCAGGAGGTAGACTGGAATTGCATTGAAAGCATAGGAAAAGAGGCAGAACGTCCACAATGATGCACTTGGCCAAAAAGGGCGTATGCGTTTTTTACTGAATATATTCAGGTAAAAACGCATACGCCCTTTTTGGCCAACCAAGCAAGCTTGCAAAGGAAATCTGCACTACAATGAAGTCTCACTTCCCCCCGGTCAAAAGGGCCATCTGAAAAAAGTGTAAAATCCAGAAAGGCAGGACAGGCCATGGAGAACTGGGAGCCTTGTTATGCTGATGGGCGGGATGTAAATTGCCAACAGACACTGGGGAGAAGTGTATGGTGTTTCCTGAAACATCTAAAAAACAAAGCAACAGAGCCTAGGGCACTTCCACTTATGGTCCTATAGCTTAGGGAAATTAAAATCAAAAAGACACAGCCACCCCAAAGTTTGGGACGCCTCTGTTTACAAGAACCTTGTTTACAGTACAAGTTCAACATCGCAGAAAGTGAAAAATGGATAAAGAAGTTGTGGTATTTACTTACAAAGCAATATCACTCAGCAATGAAATCTATGTCATCAGGCCCTTAGCAGAACAATGAGTGGATTTAGGTATGATGATTCTAACTGAAATAAGTCACACAGAAAAAGAAACATCATAAGATATCAGTAATACACGGAATGTAAACTCGGCTACACAGGAACTGAATTACAGAACAGAACAGGGTCTCAAATTTACAAAACCAACTTATGCTTGCTTAAGGGGAAAGGTGAGTTGGGGTGCTGCATAAAACCAGAGATTGAAATGAGCACAGATAAAGTTCCTTAAGCCAAATATGGAATAGACAAGAGCTACTCCTTGCTCAACGAAATGGACTCAACACCGCAAATTAAACGCCTAAGAATGTACCTGACTAGTAAGTATCTTAAAACCTATGGATTGCTATGTCTGCGAAAGAATATCAAGCATGTGTACAGGGTCATAAACGCAGCAGTGATAGGATTGGAGAGGTTCGGTGAGCAAATGAAGACCCTTTGAAGTCATATTGCATGGTACCCATTCCACGGGTTTCAACTCTCCAGGTTTAAGGTATTCTTCCTTCAGCTAAAACATGCATGTGGAACCTAGAATATGATCAACCATGTGATCAGAGACGTGTTCAAATATGTCTCAGTTTTCCTCCCTTGGTACTCGGGTGCAACATTCCAGACGCTTTACTAACACTCTCCCCACTTGGAGAGTCAGCGCCTTTAACCTCCTGTTTGGCCCAGTTTTCAATTTCTGCGGAAGATGAACAGGAATAGAGAGAACCAATGAGAGACTAGCTGGAGGTGTCTAGACGGGCAAATTTAACTCTCATTTCCCACCAGGAAGAGGAATTAACCAAAGGCTCAGCGTGCCGTGCCGGAACCAGATTAGGGCCTGAAGCCATCCTGCATTGTTGCGGCCAGCTCAAAAGAAAGCGAGTTGAAGAAAGGAGCTCAGGGGCACTGCAATTCACAGACCTGCAGAGTTATAAATGACAGCTATCGTCCAAAAATATACTGAAGTAAGGCTGCCAAGAGGACTTGAAAGCGGGGCAGAATTGCAGGAAACCGATTTCAGGAGGTAGACTGGAATTGCATTGAAAGCAGAGGAAAAGAGGCAGAACGTCCACAATGATGCACTTGGCCAAAAAGGGCATATGCGTTTTTTCCTGAATATATTCAGGAAAAAACGCATACGCCCTTTTTGGCCAACCAAGCAAGCTTGCAAAGGAAATCTGCACTACAATGAAGTCTCACTTCCCCCCGGTCAAAAGGGCCATCTGAAAAAAGTGTAAAATCCAGAAAGGCAGGACAGGCCATGGAGAACTGGGAGCCTTGTTATGCTCATGGGCGGGATGTAAATTGCCAACAGACACTCGGGAGAAGTGTATGGTGTTTCCTGAAACATCTAAAAAACAAAGCAACAGAGTCTAGGGCACTTCCACTTATGGTCCTATAGCTTAGGGAAATTAAAATAAAAAAGACACAGCCACCCCAAAGTTTGGGACGCCTCTGTTTACAAGAACCTCGTTTACCGTACAAGTTCAATATCACAGAAAGTGAAAAATGGATAAAGAACTTGTGGTACTTACGTACAATGCGGTATCACTCAGCAATGAAATCTATGTCATCAGGCCCGTAGCAGCATAATGAGTGGATTCAGGTACGATGATTCTAACTGAAATAAGTCACACAGAAAAAGAAACATCATAAGATATCACTAATACACGGAATGTAAACTTGGCTACACAGGAACTGAATTCCAAAACAGAACAGGGTGTCAAATTAAGAAAACCAACTTATGCTTGCTTAAGGGGAAAGGTGAGTTAGGGTGCTGCATAAAACCAGAGATTGAAATGAGCACAGATAAAGTTCCTTAAGCCAAATATGGAATAGACAAGAGCTACTCCTTGCTCAACGAAATGGACTCAACACCCCATATTAAACGCCTAAGAATGTACCTGACTAGTAAGTATCTTAAAACCTATGGATTGCTATGTCTCCAAAAGAGAATCAAGCGTGTGTACAGGGGCATAAACGCAGCAGTGATAGGATTGGAGAGGTTCGGTGAGCAAATGAAGACCCTTTGAAGTCATATTGCATGGTACCCACTACACGGGTCTCAACTCTCCAGGTTTAAGGTATTCTTCCTTCAGCTAAAACATGCATGTGGAACCCAGAGTATGATCTACCGTGTGAATGGGAGACGTGTTCAAATATGTCTCAGTTTTCGTCCCCTGGTACTCGGGTGCAACATTCCAGACGCTTTACTAACACTCTCCCGACTTGGAGAGTCAGCCCCTTTAACCGCCTGTTTGGCCCAGTTTGCAATTTCTGCGGAAGATGTACAGGAATAGGGAGAACCAATGAGAGACTAGCTGGAGGTGTGAGGACGGGCAAATTTAACTCTCATTTCCCACCAGGAAGAGGAAATAACCAAAGGCTCAGCGTGCCGTGCCGGAACCAGATTAGGGCCTGAAGCCATCCTGCGGTGTTGTGGCCAGCTGAAAAGAAAGCGAGTTGAAGAAAGGAGCTCAGGGGCACTGCAATTCACAAACCTGCAGAGTTATAAATGACAGCTATCGTCCAAAAATATACTGAAGTAAGGCTGCCAAGAGGACTTGAAAGCGGGGCAGAATTGCAGGAAACCGATTTCAGGAGGTAGACTGGAATTGCATTGAAAGCATAGGAAAAGAGGCAGAACGTCCACAATGATGCACTTGGCCAAAAAGGGCGTATGCGTTTTTTCCTGAATATATTCAGGAAAAAACGCATACGCCCTTTTTGGCCAACCAAGCAAGCTTGCAAAGGAAATCTGCACTACAATGAAGTCTCACTTCCCCCCGGTCAAAAGGGCCATCTGAAAAAAGTGTAAAATCCAGAAAGGCAGGACAGGCCATGGAGAACTGGGAGCCTTGTTATGCTGATGGGCGGGATGTAAATTGCCAACAGACACTCGGGAGAAGTGTATGGTGTTTCCTGAAACATCTAAAAAACAAAGCAACAGAGCCTAGGGCACTTCCACTTATGGTCCTATAGCTTAGGGAAATTAAAATCAAAAAGACACAGCCACCCCAAAGTTTGGGACGCCTCTGTTTACAAGAACCTCGTTTACCGTACAAGTTCAACATCGCAGAAAGTGAAAAACGGATAAAAAAGTTGTGGTATTTACTTACAAAGCAATATCACTCAGCAATGAAATCTATGTCATCAGGCCCGTAGCAGCACAATGAGTGGATTCAGGTATGATGATTCTAACTGAAATAAGTCACACAGAAAAAGAAACATCATAAGATATCACTAGTACATGGAATGTTAACTTGGCTACACAGGAAATGAATTACAGAACAGAACAGGGTCTCAAATTTAGAAAACCAACTTATCCTTGCTTAAGGGGAAAGGTGAGTTGGGGTGCTGCATAAAACCAGAGATTGAAATGAGCACAGATAAAGTTCCTTAAGCCAAATATGGAATAGACAAGAGCTGCTCTTGCTCAACGAAATGGACTCAACACCGCATATTAAACGCCTAAGAATGTACCTGACTAGTAAGTATCTTAAAACCTATGGATTGCTATGTCTCCGAAAGAGAATCAAGCATGTGTACGGGGGCATAAACGCAGCAGTGATAGGATTGGAGAGGTTCGGTGAGCAAATGAAGACCCTTTGAAGTCATATTGCATGGTATCCATTTCACGGGTTTCAACTACCCAGGTTTAAGGTATTCTTCCTTCAGCCAAAACATGCATGTGGAACCTAGAGTATGATCAACCATGTGATCGGGAGACGTGTTCAAATATGTCTCAGTTTTCGTGCCCTGGTACTCGGGTGCAACATTCCAGATGCTTTACTAACACTCACCCGACTTGGAGGGTCAGTCCCTTTAACCTCCTGTTTGGCCCAGTTTGCAATTTCTGCGGAAGTTGAACAGGAATAGCGAGAACCAATGAGAGACTAGCTGGAGGTGTCTGGACGGGCAAATTTAACTCTCATTTCCCACCAGGAAGAGGAATTAACCAAAGGCTCAGCGTGCTGTGCCGGAACCAGATTAGGGCCTGAAGCCATCCGGCGTTGTTGCGGCCAGCTCACAAGAAAGCGAGTTGAAGAAAGGAGCTCAGGGGCACTGTAATTCACAAACCTGCAGAGTTATAAATGACAGCTATCGTCCAAAAATATACTGAAGTAAGGCTGCCAAGAGGACTTGAAAGCGGGGCAGAATTGCAGGAAACCGATTTCAGGAGGTAGACTGGAATTGCATTGAAAGCATAGGAAAAGAGGCAGAACGTCCACAATGATGCACTTGGCCAAAAAGGGCGTATGCGTTTTTTCCTGAATATATTCAGGAAAAAACGCATACGCACTTTTTGGCCAACCAAGCAAACTTGCAAAGGAAATCTGCACTACAATGAAGTCTCAGTTCCCCCCGATCAAAAGGGCCATCTGAAAAAAGTGTAAAATCCAGAAAGGCAGGACAGGCCATGGAGAACTGGGAGCCTTGTTATGCTGATGGGCGGGATGTAAATTGCCAACAGACACGCGGGAGAAGTGTATGGTGTTTCCTGAAACATCTAAAAAACAAAGCAACAGAGCCTAGGGCACTTCCACTTACGGGCCTATAGCTTAGGGAAATTAAAATCAAAAAGACACAGCCACCCCAAAGTTTGGGACGCCTCTGTTTACAAGAACCTCGTTTACCGTACAAGTTCAATATCACAGAAAGTGAAAAATGGATAAAGAACTTGTGGTACTTACGTACAATGCAGTATCACTCAGCAATGAAATCTATGTCATCAGGCCCATAGCAGCATAATGAGTGGATTCAGGTACGATGATTCTAACTGAAATAAGTCACACAGAAAAAGAAACATCATAAGATATCAGTAATACACGGAATGTAAACTTGGTTACACAGGAACTGAATTACAGAAGAGAACAGGGTCTCAAATTTAGAAAACCAACTTATGCTTGCTTAAGGGTAAAGGTGAGTTGGTGTGCTGCATAAAACCCGAGATTGAAATGAACACAGATAAAGTTCCTTAAGCCAAATATGGAATAGACAAGAGCTACTCCTTGCTCAACGAAA
Source organism: Delphinus delphis (assembly GCF_949987515.2). Taxonomy (NCBI): domain Eukaryota; kingdom Metazoa; phylum Chordata; class Mammalia; order Artiodactyla; family Delphinidae; genus Delphinus; species Delphinus delphis. The sequence continues at coordinate 93,685 of NW_027192898.1, read as the reverse complement.
TGGACTCAACACCGCATATTAAACGCCTAAGAATGTACCTGACTAGTAAGTATCTTAAAACCTATGGATTGCTATGTCTCCGAAAGAGAATCAAGCATGTGTACAGGGGCATAAACGCAGCAGTGATAGGATTGGAGAGGTTCGGTGAGCAAATGAAGACCCTTTGAAGTCATATTGCATGGTACCCATTCCACGGGTTTCAACTACCAAGGTTTAAGGTATTCTTCCTTCAGCTAAAACATGCATGTGGAACCTAGAGTATGATCAACCATGTGATCGGGAGACGTGTTCAAATATGTCTCAGTTTTTGTACCCTGGTACTCAGGTGCAACATTCCAGACGCTTTACTTACACTCTCCCGACTTGGAGAGTCAGTCCCTTTAACCTCCTGTTTGGCCCAGTTTGCAATTTCTGCGGAAGATGAACAGGAATAGCGAGAACCAATGATAGACTAGCTGGAGGTATGTGGACGGGAAAATTTAACTCTCATTTCCCACCAGGAAGAGGAATTAACCAAAGGCTCAGCGTGCCGTGCCGGAACCAGATTAGGGCCTGAAGCCATCCTGCGGTGTTGCAGCCAGGTCACAAGAAAACGAGTTGAAGAAAGGAGCTCAGGGGTGCTGTAATTCACAAACCTGCAGAATTATAAATGACAGCTATCGTCCAAAAATATACTGAAGTAAGGCTGCCAAGAGGACTTCAAAGCGGGGCAGAATTGCAGGAAACCTATTTCAGGAGGTAGACTGGAATTGCATTGAAAGCATAGGAAAAGAGGCAGAACGTCCACAATGATGCACTTGGCCAAAAAGGGCGTATGCGTTTTTTCCTGAATATATTCAGGAAAAAACGCATACGCCCTTTTTGGCCAACCAAGCAAGCTTGCAAAGGAAATCTGCACTACAATGAAGTCTCACTTCCCCCCAGTCAAAAGGGCCATCTGAAAAAAGTGTACAATCCAGAAAGGCAGGACAGGCCATGGAGAACTGGGAGCCTTGTTATGCTGATGGGCGGGATGTAAATTGCCAACAGACACTCGGGAGAAGTGTATGGTGTTTCCTGAAACATCTAAGAAACAAAGCAACAGAGCCTAGGGCACTTCCACTTATGGTCCTATAGCTTAGGGAAATTAAAATCAAAAAGACACAGCCAACCCAAAGTTTGGGACGCCTCTGTGTACAAGAACCTCGTTTACCGTACAAGTTCAATATCACAGAAAGTGAAAAATGGATAAAGAACTTGTGGTACTTACGTACAATGCAGTATCACTCAGCAATGAAATCTATGTCATCAGGCCCGTAGCAGCATAATGAGTGGATTCAGGTACGATGATTCTAACTGAAACTAGTCACACAGAGAAAGAAACATCATAATATATCACTAATACTCGGAATGTAAACTTGGCTACACAGGAACTGAATTACAGAACAGAACAGGGTCTCAAATTTAGAAAACCAACTTCTGCTTGCTTAAGGGGAAAGGTGAGTTGGGGTGCTGCATAAAACCAGAGATTGAAATGAGCACAGATAAAGTTCCTTATGCCAAATATGGAAAAGACAAGAGGTATTCCTTGCTCAACGAAATGGACTCAACACCGCATATTAAACGCCTAAGTATGTACCTGACTAGTAAGTATCTTAAAACCTATGGATTGCTATGTCTCCAAGAGAGAATCAAGCATGTGTACAGGGGCATAAACGCAGCAGTGATAGGATTGGAGAGGTTCAGTGACCAAATGAAGACCCTTTGAAGTCATATTGCATGGTACCCATTCCACGGGTTTCAACAACCCAGGTTTAAGGTATTCTTCCTTCAGCTAAAACATACATGTGGAACCCAGAGTATGATCAATCGTGTGAACGGGAGACGTGTTCAAATATGTCTCAGTTTTCCTCCCCTGGTACTCGGGTGCAACATTCCAGACGGTTTACTAACACTCTCCCCACTTGGAGGGTCAGCCTTTAACCTCCTGTTTGGCCCAGTTTGCAATTTCTGTGGAAGATGAACAGGAATAGGGAGAACCAATGAGAGACTAGCTGGAGGTGTCTGGACGGGCAAATTTAACTCTCATTTCCCACCAGGAAGAGGAAATAACCAAAGACTCAGCGTGCCGTGCCGGAACCAGATTAGGGCCTGAAGCCATCCTGCGGTGTTGCGGCCAGGTCACAAGAAAGCGAGGTGAAGAAAGGAGCTCAGGGGCACTGTAATTCACAAACCTGCAGAGTTATAAATGACAGCTATCGTCCAAAAATATACTGAAGTAAGGCTGCCAAGAGGACTTGAAAGCGGGGCAGAATTGCAGGAAACCGATTTCAGGAGGTAGACTGGAATTGCATTGAAAGCAGAGGAAAAGAGGCAGAACGTCCACAATGATGCACTTGGCCAAAAAGGGCATATGCGTTTTTTCCTGAATATATTCAGGAAAAAACGCATACGCCCTTTTTGGCCAACCAAGCAAGCTTGCAAAGGAAATCTGCACTACAATGAAGTCTCACTTCCCCCCGCTCAAAAGGGCCATCTGAAGAAAGTGTAAAATCCAGAAAGGCAGGACAGGCCATGGAGAACTGGGAGCCTTGTTATGCTGATGGGTGGGATGTAAATTGCCAACAGACACTCGGGAGAAGTGTATGGTGTTTCCTGAAACATCTAAAAAACAAAGCAACAGAGCCTAGGGCACTTCCACTTATGGTCCTATAGCTTAGGGAAATTAAAATCAAAAAGACACAGCCACCCCAAAGTTTGGAACGCCTCTGTTTACAAGAACCTCGTTTACAGTACAAGTTCAACATCGCAGAAAGTGAAAAATGGGTAAAGAAGTTGTGGTATTTACTTACAAAGCAATATCACTCAGCAATGAAATCTATGTCATCAGGCCCGTAGCAGCATAATGAGTGCATTCAGGTACGATGATTCTAACTGAAATAAGTCACACAGAAAAAGAAACATGAAAAGTTATCAGTAATACACGGAATGTAAACTTGGCTACACAGGAACTGAATTACAGAACAGAACAGGGTCTCAAATTTAGAAAACCAACTTCTGCTTGCTTAAGGGGAAAGGTGAGTTGGGGTTCTGCATAAAACCAGAGATTGAAATGAGCACAGATAAAGTTCCTTATGCCAAATATGGAATACACAAGAGCTACTCCTTTCTCAATGAAATGGACTCAACACCGCATATTAAACGCCTAAGTATGTACCTGACTAGTAAGTATCTTAAAACCTATGGATTGCTATGTCTCCAAAAGAGAATCAAGCGTGTGTACAGGGGCATAAACGCAGCAGTGATAGGATTGGAAAGGTTCAGTGACCAAATGAAGACCCTTTGAAGTCATATTGCATGGTACCCATTCCACGGGTTTCAACAACCCAGGTTTAACGTATTCTTCCTTCAGCTAAAACATGCATGTGGAACCCAGAGTATGATCAACCATGTGAACGGGAGACGTGTTCAAATATGTCTCAGGTTTCCTCCCCTGGTACTCGGGTGCAACATTCCAGACGCTTTACTAACACTCTCCCCACTTGGAGAGTCAGCGTCTTTAAACTCCTGTTTGGCCCAGTTTGCAATTTCTGCGGAAGATGAACAGGAATAGAGAGAACCAATGAGAGACTAGCTGGAGGTGTCTGGACGGGCAAATTTAACTCTCATTTCCCACCAGGAAGAGGAAATAACCAAAGGCTCAACATGCCGTGCCGGAACCAGATTAGGGTCTGAAGCCATCCTGCGGTGTTGCGGCCAGCTCAAAAGAAAGCGAGTTGAAGAAAGGAGCTCAGGGGCACTGTAATTCACAAACCTGCAGAGTTATAAATGACAGCTATCGTCCAAAAATATACTGAAGTAAGGCTGCCAAGAGGACTTGAAAGCGGGGCAGAATTGCAGGAAACCGATTTCAGGAGGTAGACTGGAATTGCATTGAAAGCAGAGGAAAAGAGGCAGAACGTCCACAATGATGCACTTGGCCAAAAAGGGCGTATGCGTTTTTTCCTGAATATATTCAGGAAAAAACGCATACGCCCTTTTTGGCCAACCAAGCAAACTTGCAAAGGAAATCTGCACTACAATGAAGTCTCACTTCCCCCCGGTCAAAAGGGCCATCTGAAAAAAGTGTAAAATCCAGAAAGGCAGGACAGGCCATGGAGAACTGGGAGCCTTGTTATGCTGATGGGCGGGATGTAAATTGGCAACAGACACTCGGGAGAAGTGTATGGTGTTTCCTGAAACATCTAAAAAACAAAGCAACAGAGCCTAGGGCACTTCCACTTATGGTCCTATAGCTTAGGGAAATTAAAATCAAAAAGACACAGCCACCCAAAAGTTTGGGACGCCTCTGTTTACAAGAACCTCGTTTACACTACAAGTTCAACATCGCAGAAAGTGAAAAATGGATAAAGAACTTGTGGTACTTACGTACAATGCAGTATCACTCAGCAATGAAATCTATGTCATCAGGCCCGTAGCAGCATAATGAGTGGATTCAGGTACGATGATTCTAACTGAAATAAGTCACACAGAAAAAGAAACATCATAAGATATCACTAATACACGGAATGTAAACTTGGCTACACAGGAACTGAATTCCAAAACAGAACAGGGTCTCAAATTTAGAAAACCAACTTATGCTTGCTTAAGGGGAAAGGTGAGTTGGGGTGCTACATAAAACCAGAGATTGAAATGAGCACAGATAAAGTTCCTTAAGCCAAATATGGAATAGACAAGAGCTACTCCTTGCTCAACGAAATGGACTCAACACCCCATATTAAACGCCTAAGAATGTACCTGTCTAGTAAGTATCTTAAAACCTATGGATTGCTATGTCTCCAAAAGAGAATCAAGCGTGTGTACAGGGGCATAAACGCAGCAGTGATAGGATTGGAGAGGTTCGGTGAGCAAATGAAGACCCTTTGAAATCATATTGCACAGTACCCATTACACGGGTCTCAACTCTCCAGGTTTAAGGTATTCTTCCTTCAGCTAAAACATGCATGTGGAACCCAGAGTATGATCAACCGTGTGAATGGGAGACGTGTTCAAATATGTCTCAGTTTTCCTCCCCTGGTACTCGGGTGCAACATTCCAGATGCTTTACTAACACTCTCCCCACTTGGAGAGTCAGCGCCTTTAACCTCCTGTTTGGCCCAGTTTGCAATTTCTGCGGAAGATGAACAGGAATAGGGAGAACCTATGAGAGACTAGCTGGAGGTGTCTGGACGGGCAAATTTAACTCTCATTTCCCACCAGGAAGAGGAAATAACCAAAGGCACAGCGTGCCGTGCCAGAACCAGATTAGGGCCAGAAGCCATCCTGCGGTGTTGCGGCCAGCTCAAAAGAAAGCAAGTTGAAAATAGGAGCTCAGGGGTACTGTAATTCACAAACCTGCAGAGTTATAAATGACAGCTATCATCCAAAAATATACTGAAGTAAGGCTGCCAAGAGGACTTGAAAGCGGGGCAGAATTGCAGGAAACCGATTTCAGGAGGTAGACTGGAATTGCACTGAAAGCATAGGAAAAGAGGCAGAACGTCCACAATGATGCACTTGGCCAAAAAGGGCGTATGCGTTTTTTCCTGAATATATTCAGGAAAAAACGCATACGCCCTTTTTGGCCAACCAAGCAAGCTTGGAAAGGAAATCTGCACTACAGTGAAGTCTCACTTTCCCCCGGTCAAAAGGGCCATCTGAAAAAAGTGTAAAATCCAGAAAGGCAGGACAGGCCATGGAGAACTGGGAGCCTTGTTATGCTGATGGGCGGGATGTAAATTGCCAACAGACACTCGGGAGAAGTGTATGGTGTTCCATGAAACATCTAGAAAACAAAGCAACAGAGCCTAGGGCACTTCCACTTATGGTCCTATAGCTTAGGGAAATTAAAATCAAAAAGACACAGCCACCTCAAAGTTTGGGACGCCTCTGTTTACAAGAACCTCGTTTACAGTACAAGTTCAACATAGCAGAAAGTGAAAAATGGATAAAGAAGTTGTGGTATTTACTTACAAAGCAATATCACTCAGCAATGAAATCTATGTCTTCAGGCCGGTAGCAGCATAATGAGTGGACTCAGGTACGATGATTCTAACTGAAATAAGTCACACAGAAAAAGAAACATCATAAGATATCAGTAATACACGGAATGTAAACTTGGTTACACAAGAACTGAATTCCAAACCAGAACAGGGTCTCAAATTTAGAAAACCAACTTATGCTTGCTTAAGGGGAAAGGTGAGTTGGGGTGCTGCATAAAACCAGAGATTGAAATGAGCACAGATAAAGTTCCTTAAGCCAAATATGGAATAGACAAGGGCTACTCCTTGCTCAACGAAATGGATTCAACACCCCATATTAAACGCCTAAGAATGTACCTGTCTAGTAAGTATCTTAAAACCTATGGATTGCTATGTCTCCAAAAGAGAATCAAGCGTGTGTACAGGGGCATAAACGCAGCAGTGATAGGATTGGAGAGGTTCGGTGAGCAAATGAAGACCCTTTGAAATCATATTGCACAGTACCCATTACACGGGTCTCAACTCTCCAGGTTTAAGGTATTCTTCCTTCAGCTAAAACATGCATGTGGAACCCAGAGTATGATCAACCGTGTGAATGGGAGGCGTGTTCAAATATGTCTCAGTTTTCCTCCCCTGGTACTCGGTGCAACATTCCAGATGCTTTACTAACACTCTCCCCACTTGGAGAGTCAGCGCCTTTAACCTCCTGTTTGGCCCAGTTTGCAATTTCTGCGGAAGATGAACAGGAATAGGGAGAACCTATGAGAGACTAGCTGGAGGTGTCTGGACAGGCAAATTTAACTGTCATTTCCCACCAGGAAGAGGAAATAACCAAAGGCACAGCGTGCCGTGCCAGAACCAGATTAGGGCCAGAAGCCATCCTGCGGTGTTGCGGCCAGCTCAAAAGAAAGCGAGTTGAAAATAGGAGCTCAGGGGTACTGTAATTCACAAACCTGCAGAGTTATAAATGACAGCTATCATCCAAAAATATACTGAAGTAAGGCTGCCAAGAGGACTTGAAAGCGGGGCAGAATTGCAGGAAACCGATTTCAGGAGGTAGACTGGAATTGCATTGAAAGCATAGGAAAAGAGGCAGAACGTCCACAATGATGCACTTGGCCAAAAAGGGCGTATGCGTTTTTTCCTGAATATATTCAGGAAAAAACGCATACGCCCTTTTTGGCCAACCAAGCAAGCTTGCAAAGGAAATCTGCACTACAATGAAGTCTCACTTCCCCCCGGTCAAAAGGGCCATCTGAAAAAAGTGTAAAATCCAGAAAGGCAGGACAGGCCATGGAGAACTGGGAGCCTTGTTATGCTGATGGGCGGGATGTAAATTGCCAACAGACACTCGGGAGAAGTGTATGGTATTTCCTGAAACATCTAAAAAACAAAGCAACAGAGCCTAGGGCACTTCCACTTATGGTCCTATAGCTTAGGGAAATTAAAATCAAAAAGACACAGCCACCCCAAAGTTTGGGACGCCTCTGTTTACAAGAACCTTGTTTACAGTACAAGTTCAACATCGCAGAAAGTGAAAAATGGATAAAGAAGTTGTGGTATTTACTTACAAAGCAATATCACTCAGCAATGAAATCTATGTCATCAGGCCCTTAGCAGCACAATGAGTGGATTTAGGTATGATGATTCTAACTGAAATAAGTCACACAGAAAAAGAAACATCATAAGATATCAGTAATACACGGAATGTAAACTTGGTTACACAAGAACTTAATTCCAAAACAGAACAGGGTCTCAAATTTAGAAAACCAACTTATGCTTGCTTAAGGGGAAAGGTGAGTTGGGGTGCTGCATAAAACCAGAGATTGAAATGAGCACAGATAAAGTTCCTTAAGCCAAATATGGAATAGACAAGAGCTACTCCTTGCTCAACGAAATGGACTCAACACCCCATATTAAACGCCTAAGAATGTACCTGACTAGTAAGTATCTTAAAACCTATGGATTGCTATGTCTCCAAAAGAGAATCAAGCGTGTGTACAGAGGCATAAACGCAGCAGTGATAGGATTGGAGAGGTTTGGTGAGCAAATGAAGACCCTTTGAAGTCATGTTGCATGGTACCCATTACACGGGTCTCAACTCTCCAGGTTTAAGGTATTCTTCCTTCAGCTAAAACATGCATGTGGAACCCAGAGTATCATCAACCGTGTGAACGGGAGACGTGTTCAAATATGTCTCAGTTTTCCTCCCCTGTTACTCGGGTGCAACATTCCAGACGCTTTACTAACACTCTCCCCACTTGGAGAGTCAGCGCCTTTAACCTCCTGTTTGGCCCAGTTTGCAATTTCTGCGGAAGATGAACAGGAATAGAGAGAACCAATGAGAGACTAGCTGGAGGTGTCTAGACGGGCAAATTTAACTCTCATTTCCCACCTGGAAGAGGAAATAACCAAAGGCTCAGCGTGCCGTGCCGGAACCAGATTAGGGCCTGAAGCCATCCTGCGTTGTTGCGGCCAGCTCAAAAGAAAGCGAGTTGAAGAAAGGAGCTCAGGGACACTGTAATTCACAGACCTGCAGAGTTATAAATGACAGCTATCGTCCAAAAATATACTGAAGTAAGGCTGCCAAGAGGACTTGAAAGCGGGGCAGAATTGCAGGAAACCGATTTCAGGAGGTAGACTGGAATTGCATTGAAAGCATAGGAAAAGAGGCAGAACGTCCACAATGATGCACTTGGCCAAAAAGGGCGTATGCGTTTTTTCCTGAATATATTCAGGAAAAAACGCATACGCCCTTTTTGGCCAACCAAGCAAGCTTGCAAAGGAAATCTGCACTACAATGAAGTCTCACTTCCCCCCGGTCAAAAGGGCCATCTGAAAAAAGTGTAAAATCCAGAAAGGCAGGACAGGCCATGGAGAACTGGGAGCCTTGTTATGCTGATGGGCGGGATGTAAATTGCCAACAGACACTCGGGAGAAGTGTATGGTGTTTCCTGAAACATCTAAAAAACAAAGCAACAGAGCCTAGGGCACTTCCACTTATGGTCCTATAGCTTAGGGAAATTAAAATCAAAAAGACACAGCGACCCCAAAATTTGGGACGCCTCTGTTTACAAAAACCTCGTTTACCGTACAAGTTCAATATCACAGAAAGTGAAAAATGGATAAAGAACTTGTGGTACTTACGTACAATGCAGTATCACTCAGCAATGAAATCTATGTCATCAGGCCCGTAGCAGCATAATGAGTGGATTCAGGTACGATGATTCTAACTGAAATAAGTCACACAGAAAAAGAAACATCATAAGATATCACTAATACACGGAATGTAAACTTGGCTACACAGGAACTGAATTCCAAAACAGAACAGGGTCTCAAATTTAGAAAACCAACTTATGCTTGCTTAAGGGGAAAGGTGAGTTGGGGTGCTACATAAAACCAGAGATTGAAATGAGCACAGATAAAGTTCCTTAAGCCAAATATGGAATAGACAAGAGCTACTCCTTGCTCAACGAAATGGACTCAACACCCCATATTAAACGCCTAAGAATGTACCTGTCTAGTAAGTATCTTAAAACCTATGGATTGCTATGTCTCCAAAAGAGAATCAAGCGTGTGTACAGGGGCATAAACGCAGCAGTGATAGGATTGGAGAGGTTCGGTGAGCAAATGAAGACCCTTTGAAATCATATTGCACAGTACCCATTACACGGGTCTCAACTCTCCAGGTTTAAGGTATTCTTCCTTCAGCTAAAACATGCATGTGGAACCCAGAGTATGATCAACCGTGTGAATGGGAGACGTGTTCAAATATGTCTCAGTTTTCCTCCCCTGGTACTCGGGTGCAACATTCCAGATGCTTTACTAACACTCTCCCCACTTGGAGAGTCAGCGCCTTTAACCTCCTGTTTGGCCCAGTTTGCAATTTCTGCGGAAGATGAACAGGAATAGGGAGAACCTATGAGAGACTAGCTGGAGGTGTCTGGACGGGCAAATTTAACTCTCATTTCCCACCAGGAAGAGGAAATAACCAAAGGCACAGCGTGCCGTGCCAGAACCAGATTAGGGCCAGAAGCCATCCTGCGGTGTTGCGGCCAGCTCAAAAGAAAGCAAGTTGAAAATAGGAGCTCAGGGGTACTGTAATTCACAAACCTGCAGAGTTATAAATGACAGCTATCATCCAAAAATATACTGAAGTAAGGCTGCCAAGAGGACTTGAAAGCGGGGCAGAATTGCAGGAAACCGATTTCAGGAGGTAGACTGGAATTGCACTGAAAGCATAGGAAAAGAGGCAGAACGTCCACAATGATGCACTTGGCCAAAAAGGGCGTATGCGTTTTTTCCTGAATATATTCAGGAAAAAACGCATACGCCCTTTTTGGCCAACCAAGCAAGCTTGGAAAGGAAATCTGCACTACAGTGAAGTCTCACTCTCCCCCGGTCAAAAGGGCCATCTGAAAAAAGTGTAAAATCCAGAAAGGCAGGACAGGCCATGGAGAACTGGGAGCCTTGTTATGCTGATGGGCGGGATGTAAATTGCCAACAGACACTCGGGAGAAGTGTATGGTGTTCCATGAAACATCTAAAAAACAAAGCAACAGAGCCTAGGGCACTTCCACTTATGGTCCTATAGCTTAGGGAAATTAAAATCAAAAAGACACAGCCACCTCAAAGTTTGGGACGCCTCTGTTTACAAGAACCTCGTTTACAGTACAAGTTCAACATAGCAGAAAGTGAAAAATGGATAAAGAAGTTGTGGTATTTACTTACAAAGCAATATCACTCAGCAATGAAATCTATGTCTTCAGGCCGGTAGCAGCATAATGAGTGGACTCAGGTACGATGATTCTAACTGAAATAAGTCACACAGAAAAAGAAACATCATAAGATATCAGTAATACACGGAATGTAAACTTGGTTACACAAGAACTGAATTCCAAAACAGAACAGGGTGTCAAATTTAGAAAACCAACTTATGCTTGCTTAAGGGGAAAGGTGAGTTGGGGTGCTGCATAAAACCAGAGATTGAAATGAGCACAGATAAAGTTCCTTAAGCCAAATATGGAACAGACAAGAGCTACTCCTTGCTCAACGAAATGGACTCAACACCCCATATTAAACGCCTAAGAATGTACCTGACTAGTAAGTATCTTAAAACCTATGGATTGCTATGTCTCCAAAAGAGAATCAAGCGTGTGTACAGGGGCATAAACGCAGCAGTGATAGGATTGGAGAGGTTCGGTGAGCAAATGAAGACCCTTTGAAATCATATTGCATGGTACCCATTACACGGGTCTCAACTCTCCAGGTTTAAGGTATTCTTCCTTCAGCTAAAACATGCATGTGGAACCCAGAGTATCATCAACCGTGTGAACGGGAGACGTGTTCAAATATGTCTCAGTTTTCCTCCCCTGGTACTCGGGTGCAACATTCCAGACGCTTTACTAACACTCTCCCCACTTGGAGAGTCAGCGCCTTTAACCTCCTGTTTGGCCCAGTTTGCAATTTCTGCGGAAGATGAACAGGAATAGAGAGAACCAATGAGAGACTAGCTGGAGGTGTCTAGACGGGCAAATTTAACTCTCATTTCCCACCTGGAAGAGGAAATAACCAAAGGCTCAGTGTGCCGTGCCGGAACCAGATTAGGGCCTGAAGCCATCCTGCGTTGTTGCGGCCAGCTCAAAAGAAAGCGAGTTGAAGAAAGGAGCTCAGGGACACTGTAATTCACAGACCTGCAGAGTTATAAATGACAGCTATCGTCCAAAAATATACTGAAGTAAGGCTGCCAAGAGGACTTGAAAGCGGGGCAGAATTGCAGGAAACCGATTTCAGGAGGTAGACTGGAATTGCATTGAAAGCATAGGAAAAGAGGCAGAACGTCCACAATGATGCACTTGGCCAAAAAGGGCGTATGCGTTTTTTCCTGAATATATTCAGGAAAAAACGCATACGCCCTTTTTGGCCAACCAAGCAAGCTTGCAAAGGAAATCTGCACTACAATGAAGTCTCACTTCCCCCCGGTCAAAAGGGCCATCTGAAAAAAGTGTAAAATCCAGAAAGGCAGGACAGGCCATGGAGAACTGGGAGCCTTGTTATGCTGATGGGCGGGATGTAAATTGGCAACAGACACTCGGGAGAAGTGTATGGTGTTTCCTGAAACATCTAAAAAACAAAGCAACAGAGCCTAGGGCACTTCCACTTATGGTCCTATAGCTTAGGGAAATTAAAATCAAAAAGACACAGCCACCCCAAAGTTTGGGACGCCTCTGTTTACAAGAACCTTGTTTACAGTACAAGTTCAACATCGCAGAAAGTGAAAAATGGATAAAGAACTTGTGGTATTTACTTACAAAGCAATATCACTCAGCAATGAAATCTATGTCATCAGGCCCTTAGCAGAACAATGAGTGGATTCAGGTATGATGATTCTAACTGAAATAAGTCACACAGAAAAAGAAACATCATAAGATATCAGTAATACACGGAATGTAAACTTGGCTACACAGGAACTGAATTACAGAACAGAACAGGGTCTCAAATTTAGAAAACCAACTTATGCTTGCTTAAGGCTAAAGGTGAGTTGGGGTGCTGCATAAAACCAGAGATTGAAATGAGCACAGATAAAGTTCCTTAAGCCAAATATGGAATAGACAAGGGCTACTCCTTGCTCAATGAAATGGACTCAACACCCCATGTTAAACGCCTAAGAATGTACCTGACTAGTAAGTATCTTAAAATCTATGGATTGCTATGTCTCCGAAAGAGAATCAAGCGTGTTTACAGGGGCATAAACGCAGCAATGATAGGATTGGAGAGGTTCGGTGGGCAAATGAAGACCCTTTGAAGTCATATTGCATGGTACCCACTACACGGGTCTCAACTCTCCAGGTTTAAGGTATTCTTCCTTCAGCTAAAACATGCATGTGGAACCCAGAGTATGATCTACCGTGTGAATGGGAGACGTGTTCAAATATGTCTCAGTTTTCGTCCCCTGGTACTCGGGTGCAACATTCCAGACGCTTTACTAACACTCTCCCGACTTGGAGAGTCAGCCCCTTTAACCTCCTGTTTGGCCCAGTTTGCAATTTCTGCGGAAGATGTACAGGAATAGGGAGAACCAATGAGAGACTAGCTGGAGGTGTGAGGACGGGCAAATTTAACTCTCATTTCCCACCAGGAAGAGGATATAACCAAAGGCTCAGCGTGCCGTGCCGGAACCTGATTAGGGCCTGAAGCCATCCTGCGGTGTTGTGGCCAGCTGAAAAGAAAGCGAGTTGAAGAAAGGAGCTCAGGGGCACTGTAATTCACAAACCTGCAGAGTTATAAATGACAGCTATCGTCCAAAAATATACTGAAGTAAGGCTGCCAAGAGGACTTGAAAGCGGGGCAGAATTGCAGGAAACCGATTTCAGGAGGTAGACTGGAATTGCATTGAAAGCAGAGGAAAAGAGGCAGAACGTCCACAATGATGCACTTGGCCAAAAAGGGCATATGCGTTTTTTACTGAATATATTCAGGAAAAAACGCATACGCCCTTTTTGGCCAACCAAGCAAGCTTGCAAAGGAAATCTGCACTACAATGAAGTCTCACTTCCCCCCGGTCAAAAGGGCCATCTGAAAAAAGTGTAAAATCCAGAAAGGCAGGACAGGCCATGGAGAACTGGGAGCCTTGTTATGCTGATGGGCGGGATGTAAATTGCCAACAGACACTCGGGAGAAGTGTATGGTGTTTCCTGAAACATCTAAAAAACAAAGCAACAGAGCCTAGGGCACTTCCACTTATGGTCCTATAGCTTAGGGAAGTTAAAATCAAAAAGACACAGCCACCCCAAAGTTTGGGATGCCTCTGTTTACAAGAACCTTGTTTACAGTACAAGTTCAACATCGCAGAAAGTGAAAAATGGATAAAGAAGTTGTGGTATTTACTTACAAAGCAATATCACTCAGCAATGAAATCTATGTCATCAGGCCCTTAGCAGCACAATGAGTGGATTTAGGTATGATGATTCTAACTGAAATAAGTCACACAGAAAAAGAAACATCATAAGATATCAGTAATACACAGATGTAAACTTGGTTACACAAGAACTGAATTCCAAAACAGAACAGGGTGTCAAATTTAGAAAACCAACTTATGCTTGCTTAAGGGGAAAGGTGAGTTGGGGTGCTGCATAAAACCAGAGATTGAAATGAGCACAGATAAAGTTCCTTAAGCCAAATATGGAACAGACAAGAGCTACTCCTTGCTCAACGAAATGGACTCAACACCCCATATTAAACGCCTAAGAATGTACCTGACTAGTAAGTATCTTAAAACCTATGGATTGCTATGTCTCCAAAAGAGAATCAAGCGTGTGTACAGGGGCATAAACGCAGCAGTGATAGGATTGGAGAGGTTCGGTGAGCAAATGAAGACCCTTTGAAGTCATGTTGCATGGTACCCATTACACGGGTCTCAACTCTCCAGGTTTAAGGTATTCTTCCTTCAGCTAAAACATGCATGTGGAACCCAGAGTATCATCAACCGTGTGAACGGGAGACGTGTTCAAATATGTCTCAGTTTTCCTCCCCTGTTACTCGGGTGCAACATTCCAGACGCTTTACTAACACTCTCCCCACTTGGAGAGTCAGCGCCTTTAACCTCCTGTTTGGCCCAGTTTGCAATTTCTGCGGAAGATGAACAGGAATAGAGAGAACCAATGAGAGACTAGCTGGAGGTGTCTAGACGGGCAAATTTAACTCTCATTTCCCACCTGGAAGAGGAAATAACCAAAGGCTCAGCGTGCCGTGCCGGAACCAGATTAGGGCCTGAAGCCATCCTGCGTTGTTGCGGCCAGCTCAAAAGAAAGCGAGTTGAAGAAAGGAGCTCAGGGACACTGTAATTCACAGACCTGCAGAGTTATAAATGACAGCTATCGTCCAAAAATATACTGAAGTAAGGCTGCCAAGAGGACTTGAAAGCGGGGCAGAATTGCAGGAAACCGATTTCAGGAGGTAGACTGGAATTGCATTGAAAGCATAGGAAAAGAGGCAGAACGTCCACAATGATGCACTTGGCCAAAAAGGGCGTATGCGTTTTTTCCTGAATATATTCAGGAAAAAACGCATACGCCCTTTTTGGCCAACCAAGCAAGCTTGCAAAGGAAATCTGCACTACAATGAAGTCTCACTTCCCCCCGGTCAAAAGGGCCATCTGAAAAAAGTGTAAAATCCAGAAAGGCAGGACAGGCCATGGAGAACTGGGAGCCTTGTTATGCTGATGGGCGGGATGTAAATTGCCAACAGACACTCAGGAGAAGTGTATGGTGTTTCCTGAAACATCTAAAAAACAAAGCAACAGAGCCTAGGGCACTTCCACTTATGGCCCTATAGCTTAGGGAAATTAAAATCAAAAAGACACAGCCACCCCAAAGTTTGGGACGCCTCTGTTTACAAGAACCTCCTTTACAGTACAAGTTCAACATCGCTGAAAGTGAAAAATGGATAAAGAAGTTGTGGTATTTACTTACAAAGCAATATCACTCAGCAATGAAATCTATGTCATCAGGCCCTTAGCAGCACAATGAGTGGATTTAGGTATGATGATTCTAACTGAAATAAGTCACACAGAAAAAGAAACATCATAAGATATCAGTAATACACGGAATGTAAACTTGGTTACACAAGAACTGAATTCCAAAACAGAACAGGGTCTCAAATTTAGAAAACCAACTTATGCTTGCTTAAGGGGAAAGGTGAGTTGGGGTGCTGCATAAAACCAGAGATTGAAATGAGCACAGATAAAGTTCCTTAAGCCAAATATGGAACAGACAAGAGCTACTCCTTGCTCAACGAAATGGACTCAACACCCCATATTAAACGCCTAAGAATGTACCTGACTAGTAAGTATCTTAAAACCTATGGATTGCTATGTCTCCAAAAGAGAATCAAGCGTGTGTACAGGGGCATAAACGCAGCAGTGATAGGATTGGAGAGGTTCGGTGAGCAAATGAAGACCCTTTGAAGTCATGTTGCATGGTACCCATTACACGGGTCTCAACTCTCCAGGTTTAAGGTATTCTTCCTTCAGCTAAAACATGCATGTGGAACCCAGAGTATCATCAACCGTGTGAACGGGAGACGTGTTCAAATATGTCTCAGTTTTCCTCCCCTGGTACTCGGGTGCAACATTCCAGACGCTTTACTAACACTCTCCCCACTTGGAGAGTCAGCGCCTTTAACCTCCTGTTTGGCCCAGTTTGCAATTTCTGCGGAAGATGAACAGGAATAGAGAGAACCAATGAGAGACTAGCTGGAGGTGTCTAGACGGGCAAATTTAACTCTCATTTCCCACCTGGAAGAGGAAATAACCAAAGGCTCAGCGTGCCGTGCCGGAACCAGATTAGGGCCTGAAGCCATCCTGCGTTGTTGCGGCCAGCTCAAAAGAAAGCGAGTTGAAGAAAGGAGCTCAGGGACACTGTAATTCACAGACCTGCAGAGTTATAAATGACAGCTATCGTCCAAAAATATACTGAAGTAAGGCTGCCAAGAGGACTTGAAAGCGGGGCAGAATTGCAGGAAACCGATTTCAGGAGGTAGACTGGAATTGCATTGAAAGCATAGGAAAAGAGGCAGAACGTCCACAATGATGCACTTGGCCAAAAAGGGCATATGCGTTTTTTACTGAATATATTCAGGAAAAAACGCATACGCCCTTTTTGGCCAACCAAGCCAGCTTGCAAAGGAAATCTGCACTACAATGAAGTCTCACTTCCCCCCGGTCAAAAGGGCCATCTGAAAAAAGTGTAAAATCCAGAAAGGCAGGACAGGCCATGGAGAACTGGGAGCCTTGTTATGCTGATGGGCGGGATGTAAATTGCCAACAGACACTGGGGAGAAGTGTATGGTGTTTCCTGAAACATCTAAAAAACAAAGCAACAGAGCCTAGGGCACTTCCACTTATGGTCCTATAGCTTAGGGAAATTAAAATCAAAAAGACACAGCCACCCCAAAGTTTGGGACGCCTCTGTTTACAAGAACCTTGTTTACAGTACAAGTTCAACATCGCAGAAAGTGAAAAATGGATAAAGAACTTGTGGTATTTACTTACAAAGCAATATCACTCAGCAATGAAATCTATGTCATCAGGCCCTTAGCAGAACAATGAGTGGATTCAGGTATGATGATTCTAACTGAAATAAGTCACACAGAAAAAGAAACATCATAAGATATCAGTAATACACGGAATGTAAACTTGGCTACACAGGAACTGAATTACAGAACAGAACAGGGTCTCAAATTTACAAAACCAACTTATGCTTGCTTAAGGGGAAAGGTGAGTTGGGGTGCTGCATAAAACCAGAGATTGAAATGAGCACAGATAAAGTTCCTTAAGCCAAATATGGAATAGACAAGAGCTACTCCTTGCTCAACGAAATGGACTCAACACCGCAAATTAAACGCCTAAGAATGTACCTGACTAGTAAGTATCTTAAAACCTATGGATTGCTATGTCTCCGAAAGAATATCAAGCATGTGTACAGGGGCATAAACGCAGCAGTGATAGGATTGGAGAGGTTCGGTGAGCAAATGAAGACCCTTTGAAGTCATATTGCATGGTACCCATTCCACGGGTTTCAACTACCCAGGTTTAAGGTATTCTTCCTTCAGCTAAAACATGCATGTGGAACCTAGAGTATGATCAACCATGTGATCAGAGACGTGTTCAAATATGTCTCAGTTTTCCTCCCCTGGTACTCGGGTGCAACATTCCAGACGCTTTACTAACACTCTCCCCACTTGGAGAGTCAGCGCCTTTAACCTCCTGTTTGGCCCAGTTTGCAATTTCTGCGGAAGATGAACAGGAATAGGGAGAACCAATGAGAGACTAGCTGGAGGTTTCTGGATGGGCAAATTTAACTCTCATTTCCCACCAGGAAGAGGAAATAACCAAAGGCTCAGCATGCCGTGCCGGAACCAGATTAGGGTCTGAAGCCATCCTGCGGTGTTGCGGCCAGCTCAAAAGAAAGCGAGTTGAAGAAAGGAGCTCAGGGGCACTGTAATTCACAAACCTGCAGAGTTATAAATGACAGCTATCGTCCAAAAATATACTGAAGTAAGGCTGCCAAGAGGACTTGAAAGCGGGGCAGAATTGCAGGAAACCGATTTCAGGAGGTAGACTGGAATTGCATTGAAAGCAGAGGAAAAGAGGCAGAACGTCCACAATGATGCACTTGGCCAAAAAGGGCGTATGCGTTTTTTCCTGAATATATTCAGGAAAAAACGCATACGCCCTTTTTGGCCAACCAAGCAAGCTTGCAAAGGAAATCTGCACTACAATGAAGTCTCACTTCCCCCCGGTCAAAAGGGCCATCTGAAAAAAGTGTAAAATCCAGAAAGGCAGGACAGGCCATGGAGAACTGGGAGCCTTGTTATGCTGATGGGCGGGATGTAAATTGCCAAAAGCCACTCTGGAGAAGTGTATGGTGTTTCCTGAAACATCTAAAAAACAAAGCAACAGAGCCTAGGGCACTTCCACTTATGGTCCTATAGGTTAGGGAAATTAAAATCAAAAAGACACAGCCACCCCAAAGTTTGGGACGCCTCTGTTTACAAGAACCTCGTTTACCGTACAAGTTCAATATCACAGAAAGTGAAAAATGGATAAAGAACTTGTGGTACTTATGTACAATGCGGTATCACTCAGCAATGAAATCTATGTCATCAGGCCCGTAGCAGCATAATGAGTGGATTCAGGTACGATGATTCTAACTGAAATAAGTCACACAGAAAAAGAAACATCATAAGATATCACTAATACACGGAATGTAAACTTGGCTACACAGGAACTGAATTCCAAAACAGAACAGGGTGTCAAATTTAGAAAACCAACTTATGCTTGCTTAAGGGGAAAGGTGAGTTGGGGTGCTGCATAAAACCAGAGATTGAAATGAGCACAGATAAAGTTCCTTAAGCCAAATATGGAACAGACAAGAGCTACTCCTTGCTCAACGAAATGGACTCAACACCCCATATTAAACGCCTAAGAATGTACCTGACTAGTAAGTATCTTAAAACCTATGGATTGCTATGTCTCCAAAAGAGAATCAAGCGTGTGTACAGGGGCATAAACGCAGCAGTGATAGGATTGGAGAGGTTCGGTGAGCAAATGAAGACCCTTTGAAGTCATGTTGCATGGTACCCATTACACGGGTCTCAACTCTCCAGGTTTAAGGTATTCTTCCTTCAGCTAAAACATGCATGTGGAACCCAGAGTATCATCAACCGTGTGAACGGGAGACGTGTTCAAATATGTCTCAGTTTTCCTCCCCTGGTACTCGGGTGCAACATTCCAGACGCTTTACTAACACTCTCCCCACTTGGAGAGTCAGCGCCTTTAACCTCCTGTTTGGCCCAGTTTGCAATTTCTGCGGAAGATGAACAGGAATAGAGAGAACCAATGAGAGACTAGCTGGAGGTGTCTAGACGGGCAAATTTAACTCTCATTTCCCACCTGGAAGAGGAAATAACCAAAGGCTCAGCGTGCCGTGCCGGAACCAGATTAGGGCCTGAAGCCATCCTGCGTTGTTGCGGCCAGCTCAAAAGAAAGCGAGTTGAAGAAAGGAGCTCAGGGACACTGTAATTCACAGACCTGCAGAGTTATAAATGACAGCTATCGTCCAAAAATATACTGAAGTAAGGCTGCCAAGAGGACTTGAAATCGGGGCAGAATTGCAGGAAACCGATTTCAGGAGGTAGACTGGAATTGCATTGAAAGCAGAGGAAAAGAGGCAGAACGTCCACAATGATGCACTTGGCCAAAAAGGGCGTATGCGTTTTTTCCTGAAAATATTCAGGAAAAAACGCATACGCCCTTTTTGGCCAACCAAGCAAGCTTGCAAAGGAAATCTGCACTACAATGAAGTCTCACTTCCCCCCGGTCAAAAGGGCCATCTGAAAAAAGTGTAAAATCCAGAAAGGCAGGACAGGCCATGGAGAACTGGGAGCCTTGTTATGCTGATGGGTGGGATGTAAATTGCCAACAGACACTCGGGAGAAGTGTATGGTGTTTCCTGAAACATCTAAAAAACAAAGCAACAGAGCCTAGCGCACTTCCACTTATGGTCCTATAGCTTAGGGAAATTAAAATAAAAAAGACACAGCCACCCCAAAGTTTGGGACGCCTCTGTTTACAAGAACCTCGTTTACCATACAAGTTCAATATCACAGAAAGTGAAAAATGGATAAAGAACTTGTGGTACTTACGTACAATGCAGTATCTCTCAGCAATGAAATCTATGTCATCAGGCCCGTAGCAGCATAATGGGTGGATTCAGGTACGATGATTCTAACTGAAATAAGTCACACAGAAAAAGAAACATCATAAGATATCACTAATACACGGAATGTAAACTTGGCTACACAGGAACTGAATTCCAAAACAGAAAAGGGTCTCAAATTTAGAAAACCAACTTATGCTTGCTTAAGGGGAAAGGTGAGTTGGGGTGCTGCATAAAACCAGAGATTGAAATGAGCACAAAGTTCCTTAAGCCAAATATGGAATAGACAAGGTCTACTCCTTGCTCAACGAAATAGACTTAACACCCCATATAAAACGCCTAAGAATGTACCTGACTAGTAATATCTTAAAACCTATGGATGGCTATGTCTCCAAAAGAGAATCAAGTGTGTGTACAGGGGCATAAACGCAGCAGTGATAGGATTGGAGAGGTTCGGTGAGCAAATGAAGACCCTTTGAAGTCATATTGCATGGTACCCATTCCACGGGTTTCAATTACCCAGGTTTAAGGTATTCTTACTTTAGCTAAAACATGCATGTGGAACCTAGAGTATAATCAACCATGTGATCGGGAGACGTGTTCAAATATGTCTCAGTTTTCATACCCTGGTACTCGGGTGCAACATTCCAGACGCTTTACTAACACTCTGCCCACTTGGAGAGTCAGCACCTTTAACCTTCTGTTTGGCCCAGTTTGCAATTTCTGCGGAAGATGAACAGGAATAGGGAAAACCAATGAGACACTAGCTGGAGGTGTCTGGACGGGCAAATTTAACTCTCATTTCCCACCAGGAAGAGGAAATAACCAAAGGCTCAGCGTGCCGTGCCGGAACCAGATTAGGGCCCGAAGCCATCCTGCGGTGTTGCGGCCAGCTCACAAGAAAGCGAGTTGAAGAAAGGAGCTCAGGGTCACTGTAATTCACAAACCTGCAGAGTTATAAATGACAGCTATCGTCCAAAAATATACTGAAGTAAGGCTGCCAAGAGGACTTGAAAGCGGGGCAGAATTGCAGGAAACCGATTTCAGGAGGTAGACTGGAATTGCATTGAAAGCATAGGAAAAGAGGCAGAACGTCCACAATGATGCACTTGGCCAAAAAGGGCGTATGCGTTTTTTCCTGAATATATTCAGGAAAAAACGCATACGCCCTTTTTGGCCAACCAAGCAAGCTTGCAAAGGAAATCTGCACTACAATGAAGTCTCACTTCCCCCCGGTCAAAAGGGCCATCTGAAAAAAGTGTAAAATCCAGAAAGGCAGGACAGGCCATGGAGAACTGGGAGCCTTGTTATGCTGATGGGTGGGATGTAAATTGCCAACAGACACTCGGGAGAAGTGTATGGTGTTTCCTGAAACATCTAAAAAACAAAGCAACAGAGCCTAGGGCACTTCCACTTATGGTCCTATAGCTTAGGGAAATTAAAATCAAAAAGACACAGCCACCCCAAAGTTTGGGACGCCTCTGTTTACAAGAACCTCGTTTACCGTACAAGTTCAATATCACAGAAAGTGAAAAATGGATAAAGAACTTGTGGTACTTACGTACAATGCAGTATCTCTCAGCAATGAAATCTATGTCATCAGGCCCGTAGCAGCATAATGGTTGGATTCAGGTACGATGATTGTAACTGAAATAAGTCACACAGAAAAAGAAACATCATAAGTTATCACTAATACACGGAATGTAAACTTGGCTACACAGGAACTGAATTCCAAAACAGAAAAGCGTCTCAAATTTAGAAAACCAACTTATGCTTGCTTAAGGGGAAAGGTGAGTTGGGGTGCTGCATAAAACCAGAGATTGAAATGAGCACAGATAAAGTTCCTTAAGCCAAATATGGAATAGACAAGAGCTACTCCTTGCTCAACGAAATGGACTCAACACCCCATATTAAACGCCTAAGAATGTACCTGACTAGTAAGTATCTTAAAACCTATGGATTGCTATGTCTCCGAAAGAGAATCAAGCGTGTGTACAGGGGCATAAACGCAGCAGTGATAGGATTGGAGAGGTTCGGTGAGCAAATGAAGACCCTTTGAAGTCATATTGCATGGTACCCATTCCACGGGTCTCAACTCTCCAGGTTTAAGGTATACTTCCTTCAGCTAAAACATGCATGTGGAACCCAGAGTATGATCAACCGTGTGAACGGGAGACGTGTTCAAATATGTCTCAGTTTTCCTCCCCTGGTACTCGGGTGCAACATTCCAGACGCTTTACTAACACTCTCCCCACTTGGAGAGTCAGCACCTTTAACTTCCTGTTTGGCCCAGTTTGCAATTTCTGCGGAAGATGAACAGGAATAGCGAGAACCAATGAGAGACTAGCTGGAGGTGTCTGGACGGGCAAATTTAACTCTCATTTCCCACCAGGAAGAGGAATTAACCAAAGGCTCAGCGTGCCGTGCCGGAACCAGATTAGGGCCTGAAGCCATCCTGTGGTGTTGCGGCCAGCTCACAAGATAGCGAGTTGAAGAAAGGAGCTCAGGGGCACTGTAATTCACAAACCTGCAGAGTTATAAATGACAGCTATCGTCCAAAAATATACTGAAGTAAGGCTGCCAAGAGGACTTGAAAGCGGGGCAGAATTGCAGGAAACCGATTTCAGGAGGTAGACTGGAATTGCATTGAAAGCATAGGAAAAGAGGCAGAACGTCCACAATGATGCACTTGGCCAAAAAGGGCGTATGCGTTTTTTCCTGAATATATTCAGGAAAAAACGCATACGCCCTTTTTGGCCAACCAAGCAAGCTTGCAAAGGAAATCTGCACTACAATGAAGTCTCACTTCCCCCTGGTCAAAAGGGCCATCTGAAAAAAGTGTAAAATCCAGAAAGGCAGGACAGGCCATGGAGAACTGGGAGCCTTGTTATGCTGATGGGCGGGATGTAAATTGCCAACAGACACTCGGGAGAAGTGTATGGTGTTTCCTGAAACATCTAAAAAACAAAGCAACAGAGCCTAGGGCACTTCCACTTATGGTCCTATAGCTTAGGGAAATTAAAATCAAAAAGACACAGCCACCCCAAAGTTTGGGACGCCTCTGTTTACAAGAACCTCGTTTACCGTACAAGTTCAACATCGCAGAAAGTGAAAAACGGATAAAAAAGTTGTGGTATTTACTTACAAAGCAATATCACTCAGCAATGAAATCTATGTCATCAGGCCCTTAGCAGCACAATGAGTGGATTCAGGTATGATGATTCTAACTGAAATAAGTCACACAGAAAAAGAAACATCATAAGATATCACTAATACATGGAATGTTAACTTGGCTACACAGGAAATGAATTACAGAACAGAACAGGGTCTCAAATTTAGAAAACCAACTTATCCTTGCTTAAGGGGAAAGGTGAGTTGGGGTGCTGCATAAAACCAGAGATTGAAATGAGCACAGATAAAGTTCCTTAAGCCAAATATGGAATAGACAAGAGCTGCTCTTGCTCAACGAAATGGACTCAACACCGCATATTAAACGCCTAAGAATGTACCTGACTAGTAAGTATCTTAAAACCTATGGATTGCTATGTCTCCGAAAGAGAATCAAGCATGTGTACGGGGGCATAAACGCAGCAGTGATAGGATTGGAGAGGTTCGGTGAGCAAATGAAGACCCTTTGAAGTCATATTGCATGGTATCCATTTCACGGGTTTCAACTACCCAGGTTTAAGGTATTCTTCCTTCAGCCAAAACATGCATGTGGAACCTAGAGTATGATCAACCATGTGATCGGGAGACGTGTTCAAATATGTCTCAGTTTTCGTGCCCTGGTACTCGGGTGCAACATTCCAGATGCTTTACTAACACTCACCCGACTTGGAGGGTCAGTCCCTTTAACCTCCTGTTTGGCCCAGTTTGCAATTTCTGCGGAAGTTGAACAGGAATAGCGAGAACCAATGAGAGACTAGCTGGAGGTGTCTGGACGGGCAAATTTAACTCTCATTTCCCACCAGGAAGAGGAATTAACCAAAGGCTCAGCGTGCTGTGCCGGAACCAGATTAGGGCCTGAAGCCATCCGGCGTTGTTGCGGCCAGCTCACAAGAAAGCGAGTTGAAGAAAGGAGCTCAGGGGCACTGTAATTCACAAACCTGCAGAGTTATAAATGACAGCTATCGTCCAAAAATATACTGAAGTAAGGCTGCCAAGAGGACTTGAAAGCGGGGCAGAATTGCAGGAAACCGATTTCAGGAGGTAGACTGGAATTGCATTGAAAGCATAGGAAAAGAGGCAGAACGTCCACAATGATGCACTTGGCCAAAAAGGGCGTATGCGTTTTTTCCTGAATATATTCAGGAAAAAACGCATACGCACTTTTTGGCCAACCAAGCAAACTTGCAAAGGAAATCTGCACTACAATGAAGTCTCAGTTCCCCCCGATCAAAAGGGCCATCTGAAAAAAGTGTAAAATCCAGAAAGGCAGGACAGGCCATGGAGAACTGGGAGCCTTGTTATGCTGATGGGCGGGATGTAAATTGCCAACAGACACGCGGGAGAAGTGTATGGTGTTTCCTGAAACATCTAAAAAACAAAGCAACAGAGCCTAGGGCACTTCCACTTACGGGCCTATAGCTTAGGGAAATTAAAATCAAAAAGACACAGCCACCCCAAAGTTTGGGACGCCTCTGTTTACAAGAACCTCGTTTACCGTACAAGTTCAATATCACAGAAAGTGAAAAATGGATAAAGAACTTGTGGTACTTACGTACAATGCAGTATCACTCAGCAATGAAATCTATGTCATCAGGCCCATAGCAGCATAATGAGTGGATTCAGGTACGATGATTCTAACTGAAATAAGTCACACAGAAAAAGAAACATCATAAGATATCAGTAATACACGGAATGTAAACTTGGTTACACAGGAACTGAATTACAGAAGAGAACAGGGTCTCAAATTTAGAAAACCAACTTATGCTTGCTTAAGGGTAAAGGTGAGTTGGTGTGCTGCATAAAACCCGAGATTGAAATGAACACAGATAAAGTTCCTTAAGCCAAATATGGAATAGACAAGAGCTACTCCTTGCTCAACGAAATGGACTCAACACCGCATATTAAACGCCTAAGAATGTACCTGACTAGTAAGTATCTTAAAACCTATGGATTGCTATGTCTCCGAAAGAGAATCAAGCATGTGTACAGGGGCATAAACGCAGCAGTGATAGGATTGGAGAGGTTCGGTGAGCAAATGAAGACCCTTTGAAGTCATATTGCATGGTACCCATTCCACGGGTTTCAACTACCAAGGTTTAAGGTATTCTTCCTTCAGCTAAAACATGCATGTGGAACCTAGAGTATGATCAACCATGTGATCGGGAGACGTGTTCAAATATGTCTCAGTTTTTGTACCCTGGTACTCAGGTGCAACATTCCAGACGCTTTACTTACACTCTCCCGACTTGGAGAGTCAGTCCCTTTAACCTCCTGTTTGGCCCAGTTTGCAATTTCTGCGGAAGATGAACAGGAATAGCGAGAACCAATGATAGACTAGCTGGAGGTATGTGGACGGGAAAATTTAACTCTCATTTCCCACCAGGAAGAGGAATTAACCAAAGGCTCAGCGTGCCGTGCCGGAACCAGATTAGGGCCTGAAGCCATCCTGCGGTGTTGCAGCCAGGTCACAAGAAAACGAGTTGAAGAAAGGAGCTCAGGGGTGCTGTAATTCACAAACCTGCAGAATTATAAATGACAGCTATCGTCCAAAAATATACTGAAGTAAGGCTGCCAAGAGGACTTCAAAGCGGGGCAGAATTGCAGGAAACCTATTTCAGGAGGTAGACTGGAATTGCATTGAAAGCATAGGAAAAGAGGCAGAACGTCCACAATGATGCACTTGGCCAAAAAGGGCGTATGCGTTTTTTCCTGAATATATTCAGGAAAAAACGCATACGCCCTTTTTGGCCAACCAAGCAAGCTTGCAAAGGAAATCTGCACTACAATGAAGTCTCACTTCCCCCCAGTCAAAAGGGCCATCTGAAAAAAGTGTACAATCCAGAAAGGCAGGACAGGCCATGGAGAACTGGGAGCCTTGTTATGCTGATGGGCGGGATGTAAATTGCCAACAGACACTCGGGAGAAGTGTATGGTGTTTCCTGAAACATCTAAGAAACAAAGCAACAGAGCCTAGGGCACTTCCACTTATGGTCCTATAGCTTAGGGAAATTAAAATCAAAAAGACACAGCCAACCCAAAGTTTGGGACGCCTCTGTGTACAAGAACCTCGTTTACCGTACAAGTTCAATATCACAGAAAGTGAAAAATGGATAAAGAACTTGTGGTACTTACGTACAATGCAGTATCACTCAGCAATGAAATCTATGTCATCAGGCCCGTAGCAGCATAATGAGTGGATTCAGGTACGATGATTCTAACTGAAACTAGTCACACAGAGAAAGAAACATCATAATATATCACTAATACTCGGAATGTAAACTTGGCTACACAGGAACTGAATTACAGAACAGAACAGGGTCTCAAATTTAGAAAACCAACTTCTGCTTGCTTAAGGGGAAAGGTGAGTTGGGGTGCTGCATAAAACCAGAGATTGAAATGAGCACAGATAAAGTTCCTTATGCCAAATATGGAAAAGACAAGAGGTATTCCTTGCTCAACGAAATGGACTCAACACCGCATATTAAACGCCTAAGTATGTACCTGACTAGTAAGTATCTTAAAACCTATGGATTGCTATGTCTCCAAGAGAGAATCAAGCATGTGTACAGGGGCATAAACGCAGCAGTGATAGGATTGGAGAGGTTCAGTGACCAAATGAAGACCCTTTGAAGTCATATTGCATGGTACCCATTCCACGGGTTTCAACAACCCAGGTTTAAGGTATTCTTCCTTCAGCTAAAACATACATGTGGAACCCAGAGTATGATCAATCGTGTGAACGGGAGACGTGTTCAAATATGTCTCAGTTTTCCTCCCCTGGTACTCGGGTGCAACATTCCAGACGGTTTACTAACACTCTCCCCACTTGGAGGGTCAGCCTTTAACCTCCTGTTTGGCCCAGTTTGCAATTTCTGTGGAAGATGAACAGGAATAGGGAGAACCAATGAGAGACTAGCTGGAGGTGTCTGGACGGGCAAATTTAACTCTCATTTCCCACCAGGAAGAGGAAATAACCAAAGACTCAGCGTGCCGTGCCGGAACTAGATTAGGGCCTGAAGCCATCCTGCGGTGTTGCGGCCAGGTCACAAGAAAGCGAGGTGAAGAAAGGAGCTCAGGGGCACTGTAATTCACAAACCTGCAGAGTTATAAATGACAGCTATCGTCCAAAAATATACTGAAGTAAGGCTGCCAAGAGGACTTGAAAGCGGGGCAGAATTGCAGGAAACCGATTTCAGGAGGTAGACTGGAATTGCATTGAAAGCAGAGGAAAAGAGGCAGAACGTCCACAATGATGCACTTGGCCAAAAAGGGCATATGCGTTTTTTCCTGAATATATTCAGGAAAAAACGCATACGCCCTTTTTGGCCAACCAAGCAAGCTTGCAAAGGAAATCTGCACTACAATGAAGTCTCACTTCCCCCCGCTCAAAAGGGCCATCTGAAGAAAGTGTAAAATCCAGAAAGGCAGGACAGGCCATGGAGAACTGGGAGCCTTGTTATGCTGATGGGTGGGATGTAAATTGCCAACAGACACTCGGGAGAAGTGTATGGTGTTTCCTGAAACATCTAAAAAACAAAGCAACAGAGCCTAGGGCACTTCCACTTATGGTCCTATAGCTTAGGGAAATTAAAATCAAAAAGACACAGCCACCCCAAAGTTTGGAACGCCTCTGTTTACAAGAACCTCGTTTACAGTACAAGTTCAACATCGCAGAAAGTGAAAAATGGGTAAAGAAGTTGTGGTATTTACTTACAAAGCAATATCACTCAGCAATGAAATCTATGTCATCAGGCCCGTAGCAGCATAATGAGTGCATTCAGGTACGATGATTCTAACTGAAATAAGTCACACAGAAAAAGAAACATGAAAAGTTATCAGTAATACACGGAATGTAAACTTGGCTACACAGGAACTGAATTACAGAACAGAACAGGGTCTCAAATTTAGAAAACCAACTTCTGCTTGCTTAAGGGGAAAGGTGAGTTGGGGTTCTGCATAAAACCAGAGATTGAAATGAGCACAGATAAAGTTCCTTATGCCAAATATGGAATACACAAGAGCTACTCCTTTCTCAATGAAATGGACTCAACACCGCATATTAAACGCCTAAGTATGTACCTGACTAGTAAGTATCTTAAAACCTATGGATTGCTATGTCTCCAAAAGAGAATCAAGCGTGTGTACAGGGGCATAAACGCAGCAGTGATAGGATTGGAAAGGTTCAGTGACCAAATGAAGACCCTTTGAAGTCATATTGCATGGTACCCATTCCACGGGTTTCAACAACCCAGGTTTAACGTATTCTTCCTTCAGCTAAAACATGCATGTGGAACCCAGAGTATGATCAACCATGTGAACGGGAGACGTGTTCAAATATGTCTCAGGTTTCCTCCCCTGGTACTCGGTTGTAACATTCCAGACGCTTTACTAACACTCTCCCCACTTGGAGAGTCAGTGCCTTTAACCTCCTGTTTGGCCCAGTTTGCAATATCTGCGGAAGATGAACAGGAATAGCGAGAACCAATGAGAGACTAGCTGGAGGTGTCTGGACGGGCAAATTTAACTCTCATTTCCCACCAGGAAGAGGAAATAACCAAAGGCTCAGCGTGCCGTGCCGGAAACAGATTAGGGCCTGAAGCCATCCTGCGGTGTTGTGGCCAGCTCAAAAGAAAGCGAGTTGAAGAAAGGAGCTCAGGGGCACTGTAATTCACAAACCTGCAGAGTTATAAATGACAGCTATCGTCCAAAAATATACTGAAGTAAGGCTGCCAAGAGGACTTGAAAGCAGGGCAGAATTGCAGGAAACCGATTTCAGGAGTTAGACTGGAATTGCATTGAAAGCATAGGAAAAGAGGCAGAACGTCCACAATGATGCACTTGGCCAAAAAGTGCGTATGCATTTTTTCCTGAATATATTCAGGAAAAAACGCATACGCCCTTTTTGGCCAACCAAGCAAACTTGCAAAGGAAATCTGCACTACAATGAAGTCTCAGTTCCCCCCGGTCAAAAGGGCCATCTGAAAAAAGTGTAAAATCCAGAAAGGCAGGACAGGCCATGGAGAACTGGGAGCCTTGTTATGCTGATGGGCGGGATGTAAATTGCCAACAGACACTCGGGGAAAAGTGTATGGTGTTTCCTGAAACATCTAAAAAACAAAGCAACAGAGCCTAGGGCACTTCCACTTATGGTCCTATAGCTTAGGGAAATTAAAATCAAAAAGACACAGCCACCCCAAACATTGGGATGCCTGTGTTTACAAGAACCTCGTTTACCGTACAAGTTCAATATCACAGAAAGTGAAAAATGGATAAAGAACTTGTGGTACTTACGTACAATGCAGTATCACTCAGCAATGAAATCTATGTCATCAGGCCCGTAGCAGCATAATGAGTAGATTCAGGTACGATGATTCTAACTGAAATAAGTCACACAGAAAAAGAAACATCATAAGATATCACTAATACACGCAATGTAAACTTGGCTACACAGGAACTGAATTCCAAAACAGAACAGGGTCTCAAATTTAGAAAACCAACTTATGCTTGCTTAAGGGGAAAGGTGAGTTGGGGTGCTGCATAAAACCAGAGATTGAAATGAGCACAGATAAAGTTCCTTAAGCCAAATATGGAATAGACAAGAGCTGCTCCTTGCTCAACGAAATGGACTCAACACCGCATATTAAACGCCTAAGAATGTACCTGACTAGTAAGTATCTTAAAACCTATGGATTGCTATGTCTCCAAGAGAGAATCAAGCATGTGTACAGGGGCATAAACGCAGCAGTGATAGGATTGGAGAGGTTCAGTGACCAAATGAAGACCCTTTGAAGTCATATTGCATGGTACCCATTCCACGGGTTTCAACAACCCAGGTTTAAGGTATTCTTCCTTCAGCTAAAACATGCATGTGGAACCCAGAGTATGATCAATCGTGTGAACGGGAGACGTGTTCAAATATGTCTCAGTTTTCCTCCCCTGGTACTCGGGTGCAACATTCCAGACACTTTACTAGCACTCTCCCCACTTGGAGGGTCAGCCTTTAACCTCCTGTTTGGCCCAGTTTGCAATTTCTGCGGAAGATGAACAGGAATAGCGAGAACCAATGAGAGACTAGCTGGAGGTGTCTGGACGGGCAAATTTAACTCTCATTTCCCACCAGGAAGAGGAAATAACCAAAGACTCAGCGTGCCGTGCCGGAACCAGATTAGAGCCTGAAGACGTCCTGCGGTGTTGCGGCCAGGTCACAAGAAAGCGAGGTGAAGAAAGGAGCTCAGGGGCACTGTAATTCACAAACCTGCAGAGTTATAAATGACAGCTATCGTCCAAAAATATACTGAAGTAAGGCTGCCAAGAGGACTTGAAAGCGGGGCAGAATTGCAGGAAACCGATTTCAGGAGGTAGACTGGAATTGCATTGAAAGCATAGGAAAAGAGGCAGAACGTCCACAATGATGCACTTGGCCAAAAAGGGCGTATGCGTTTTTTCCTGAATATATTCAGGAAAAAACGCATACGCCCTTTTTGGCCAACCAAGCAAGCTTGCAAAGGAAATCTGCACTACAATGAAGTCTCACTTCCCCCCGGTCAAAAGGGCCATCTGAAAAAAGTGTAAAATCCAGAAAGGCAGGACAGGCCATGGAGAACTGGGAGCCTTGTTATGCTGATGGGCGGGATGTAAATTGCCAACAGACACTCGGGAGAAGTGTATGGTGTTTCCTGAAACATCTAAAAAACAAAGCAACAGAGTCTAGGGCACTTCCACTTATGGTCCTATAGCTTAGGGAAATTAAAATCAAAAAGACACAGCCACCCCAAAGTTTGGAACGGCTCTGTTTACAAGAACCTCGTTTACAGTACAAGTTCAACATCGCAGAAAGTGAAAAATGGATAAAGAAGTTGTGGTATTTACTTACAAAGCAATATCACTCAGCAATGAAATCTATGTCATCAGGCCCTTAGCAGCACAATGAGTGGATTCATGTATGATGATTCTAACTGAAATAAGTCACACAGAAAAAGAAACATCATAAGATATCAGTAATACACGGAATGTAAACTTGGCTACACAGGAACTGAATTACAGAACAGAACAGGGTCTCAAATTTAGAAAACCAACTTATGCTTGCTTAAGGGTAAAGGTGTGTTGGGGTGCTGCATAACCAGAGATCAAAATGAGCACAGATAAAGTTCCTTAAGCCAAATATGGAATAGACAAGAGCTACTCCTTGCTCAACGAAATGGACTCAACACCGCATATTAAACGCCTAAGAATGTACCTGACTAGTAAGTATCTTAAAACCTATGGATTGCTATGTCTCCGAAAGAGAATCAAGCATGTGTACAGGGGCATAAATGCAGCAGTGATAGGATTTGAGAGGTTCGGTGAGCAAATGAAGAACCCTTGAAGTCATATTGCATGGTACCCATTCCACGGGTTTCAACTACCCAGGTTTAAGGTATTCTTACTTCAGCTAAATCATGCATGTGGAACCTAGAGTATGATCAACCATGTGATCGGGAGACGTTTCAAATATGTCTCAGTTTTCGTACCCTGGTACTCGGGTGCAACATTCCAGACGCTTTACTAACACTCTCCCCACTTGGAGAGTCAGTCCCTTTAACCTCCTGTTTGGCCCAGTTTGCAATTTCTGTGGAAGATGAACAGGAATAGCGAGAACCAATGAGAGACTAGCTGGAGGTGTCTGGATGGGCAAATTTAACTCTCATTTCCCACCAGGAAGAGGAATTAACCAAAGGCTCAGCGTGCCGTGCCAGAATAAGATTAGGGCCTGAAGCCATCCTGTGGTGTTGCGGCCAGCTCACAAGAAAGCGAGTTGAAGAAAGGAGCTCAGGGGCACTGTAATTCACAAACCTGCAGAGTTATAAATGACAGCTATCGTCCAAAAATAGACTGAAGTAAGGCTGCCAAGAGGACTTGAAAGCGGGGCAGAATTGCAGGAAACCGATTTCAGGAGGTAGACTGGAATTGCATTGAAAGCATAGGAAAAGAGGCAGAACGTCCACAATGATGCACTTGGCCAAAAGGGCGTATGCGTTTTTTCCTCAATATATGCAGCAAAAAACGCATACGCCCTTTTTGGCCAACCAAGCAAACTTGCAAAGGAAATCTGCACTACAATGAAGTCTCACTTCCCCCCCGGTCAAAAGGGCCATCTGAAAAAAGTGTAAAATCCAGAAAGGCAGGACAGGCCATGGAGAACTGGGAGCCTTGTTATGCTGATGGGCGGGATGTAAATTGCCAACAGACACTCAGGAGAAGTGTATGGTGTTTCCTGAAACATCTAAAAAACAAAGCAACAGAGCCTAGGGCACTTCCACTTATGGTCCTTTAGCTTAGGGAAATTAAATTCAAAAAGACACTGCCACCCCAAAATTTGGGACGCCTCCGTTTACAAGAACGTCATTTACCGTACAAGTTCAATATCACAGAAAGTGAAAAATGGATAAAGAACTTGTGGTACTTACGTACAATGCAGTATCACTCAGCAATGAAATCTATGTCATCAGGCTCGTAGCAGCATAATGAGTGGATTCAGGTACGATGATTCTAACTGAAATAAGTCACACAGAAAAAGAAACATCATAAGATATCACTAATACACGGAATGTAAACTTGGCTACACAGGAACTGAATTACAGAACAGAACAGGGTCTCAAATTTAGAAAACCAACTTATGCTTGCTTAAGGGGAAAGGTGAGTTGGGGTGCTGCATAAAACCAGAGATTGAAATGAGCACAGATAAAGTTCCTTAAGCCAAATATGGAATAGACAAGAGCTACTCCTTGCTCAACGAAATGGACTCAACACCGCATATTAAACGTCTAAGAATGTACCTGACTAGTAAGTATCTTAAAACCTATGGATTGCTATGTCCCCAAAAGAGAATCAAGCATGTGTACAGGGGCATAAATGCAGCAGTGATAGGATTGGAGAGGTTCGGTGAGCAAATGAAGAACCCTTGAAGTCATATTGCATGGTACCCATTCCACGGGTTTCAACTACCCAGGTTTAAGGTATTCTTACTTCAGCTAAATCATGCATGTGGAACCTAGAGTATGATCAACCATGTGATCGGGAGACATGTTCAAATATGTCTCAGTTTTCGTACCCTGGTACTCGGGTGCAACATTCCAGACGCTTTACTAACACTCTCCCCACTTGGAGAGTCAGTCCCTTTAACCTCCTGTTTGGCCCAGTTTGCAATTTCTGTGGAAGATGAACAGGAATAGCGAGAACCAATGAGAGACTAGCTGGAGGTGTCTGGATGGGCAAATTTAACTCTCATTTCCCACCAGGAAGAGTAATTAACCAAAGTCTCAGCGTGCCGTGCCGGAACCAGATTAGGGCCTGAAGACATGCTGCGGTGTTGTGGCCAGGTCACAAGAAAGCGAGTTGAAGAAAGGAGCTCAGGGGCACTGTAATTCACAAACCTGCAGAGTTATAAATGACAGCTATCGTCCAAAAATAGACTGAAGTAAGGCTGCCAAGAGGACTTGAAAGCGGGGCAGAATTGCAGGAAACCATTTCAGGAGGTACACTGGAATTGCATTGAAAGCAAAGGAAAAGAGGCAGAACGTCCACAATGATGCACTTGGCCAAAAAGGGCGTATGCGTTTTTTCCTGAATATATTCAGGAAAAAACGCATACGCCCTTTTTGGCCAACCAAGCAAACTTGCAAAGGAAATCTGCACTACAATGAAGGCTCAATTCTCCCTGGTCAAAAGGGCCATCTGAAAAAAGTGTAAAATCCAGAAAGGCAGGACAGGCCATGGAGAACTGGGAGCCTTGTTATGCTGATGGGCGGGATGTAAATTGCCAACAGACACTTGGGAGAAGTGTATGGTGTTTCCTGAAACATCTAAAAAACAAAGCAACAGAGCCTAGGGCACTTCCACTTATGGTCCTATAGCTTAGGGAAATTAAAATCAAAAAGACACAGCCACCCCAAATTTAGGGACGCCTCTGTTTACAAGAACCTCGTTTACCGTACAACTTCAATATCACAGAAAGTGAAAAATGGATAAAGAACTTGTGGTACTTATGTACAATGCAGTATCACTCAGCAATGAAATCTATGTCATCAGGCCCGAAGCAGCATAATGAGTAGATTCAGGTACGATGATTCTAACTGAAATAAGTCACACAGAAAAAGAAACATCATAAGATATCAGTAATACACGGAATGTAAACTTGGCTACACAGGAACTGAATTACAGAACAGAACAGGGTCTCAAATTTAGAAAACCAACTTATTCTTGCTTAAGGGTAAAGGTGAGTTGGGGTGCTGCATAAAACCAGAGATTGAAATGAGCACAGATAAAGTTCCTTAAGCCAAATATGGAATAGACAAGAGCTACTCCTTGCTCAACGAAATGGACTCAACACCCCATATTAAAGGCCTAAGAATGTACGTGACTAGTAAGTATCTTAAAACCTATGGACTGCTATGTCTCCGAAAGAGAATCAAGCATGTGTACAGGGGCATAAACGCAGCACTGATAGGATTGGAGAGGTTCGGTGAGCAAATGAAGACCCTTTGAAGTCGTATTGCATGGTACCCATTCCACGGGTTTCAACTACCCAGGTTTAAGGTATTCTTCCTTCAGCTAAAACATGCATGTGGAACCTAGAGTATGATCAACCATGTGATAGGGAGACGTGTTCAAATATGTCTCAGTTTTCGTACCCTGGTACTCGGGTGCAACATTCCAGACGCTTTACTAACACTCTCCCGACTTGGAGAGTCAGTCCCTTTAACCTCCTGTTTGGCCCAGTTTGCAATTTCTGTGGAAGATGAAAAGGAATAGCGAGAACCAATGAGAGGATAGCTGGAGGTGTCTGGACGGGCAAATTTAACTCTCATTTCCCACCAGGAAGAGGAAATAACCAAAGGCTCAGCGTGCCGTACCGGAACCAGATTAGGGCCTGAAGCCATCCTGCGGTGTTGCGGCCAGCTCAAAAGAAAGCGAGTTGAAGAAAGGAGCTCAGGGGCACTGTAATTCACAAACCTGCAGAGTTATAAATGACAGCTATCGTCCAAAAATATACTGAAGTAAGGCTGCCAAGAGGACTTGAAAGCGGGGCAGAATTGCAGGAAACCGATTTCAGGAGGTACACTGGAATTGCATTGAAAGCATAGGAAAAGAGGCAGAACGTCCACAATGATGCACTTGGCCAAAAAGGGCGTATGCGTTTTTTCCTGAATATATTCAGGAAAAAACGCATACGCCCTTTTTGGCCAACCAAGCAAGCTTGCAAAGGAAATCTGCACTACAATGAAGTCTCACTTCCCCCCGGTCAAAAGGGCCATCTGCAAAAAGTGTAAAATCCAGAAAGGCAGGACAGGCCATGGAGAACTGGGAGCCTTGTTATGCTGATGGGCGGGATGTAAATTGCCAACAACCACTCGGGAGAAGTGTATGGTGTTTCCTGAAACATCTAAAAAACAAAGCAACAGAGCCTAGGGCACTGCCACTTAATGTCCTATAGCTTAGGGAAATTAAAATCAAAAAGACACAGCCACCCCAAAGTTTGGAACGGCTTTGTTTACAAGAACCTCCTTTACAGTACAAGTTCAACATCGCAGAAAGTGAAAAATGGATAAAGAAGTTGTGGTATTTACTTACAAAGCAATATCACTCAGCAATGAAATCTGTGTCATCAGACCCTTAGCAGCACAATGAGTGGATTCAGGTATGATGATTCTAACTGAAATAAGTCACACAGAAAAAGAAACATCATAAGATATCAGTAATACACGGAATGTAAACTTGGCTACACAGGAACTGAATTACAGAACAGAACAGGGTCTCAAATTTAGAAAACCAACTTATGCTTGCTTAAGGGTAAAGGTGAGTTGGGGTGCTTCATAAAACCAGAGATTGAAATGAGCACAGATAAAGTTCCTTAAGTCAAATATGGAATAGACAAGAGCTACTCCTTGCTCAACGAAATGGACTCAACACCGCATATTAAACGCCTAAGAATGTACCTGACTAGTAAGTATCTTAAAACCTATGGATTGCTATGTCTCCGAAAGAGAATCAAGCATGTGTACAGGGGCATAAACGCAGCAGTGATAGGATTGGAGAGTTTCGTGAGCAAATGAAGACCCTTTGAAGTCATATTGCATGGTACCCATTCCACGGGTTTCAACTACCCAGGTTTAAGTTATTCTTCCTTCAGCTAAAACATGCATGTGGAACCTAGAGTATGATCAACCATGTGATCGGGAGACGTGTTCAAATATGTCTCAGTTTTCGTACCCTGGTACTCGGGTGCAACATTCCAGACGCTTTACTAACACTCTCCCCACTTGGAGAGTCAGTCCCTTTAACCTCCTGTTTGGCCCAGTTTGCAATTTCTGTGGAAGATGAACAGGAATAGCGAGAACCAATGAGAGACTAGCTGGAGGTGTCTGGATGGGCAAATATAACTCTCATTTCCCACCAGGAAGGGGAATTAACCAAAGGCTCAGCGTGCCGTGCCAGAACAAGATTAGGGCCTGAAGACATCCTGCGGTGTTGCGGCCAGCTCACAAGAAAGCGAGTTGAAGAAAGGAGCTCAGGGGCACTATAATTCACAAACCTGCAGAGTTATAAATGACAGCTATCGTCCAAAAATATACTGAAGTAAGGCTGCCAAGAGGACTTGAAAGCGGGGCAGAATTGCAGGAAACCAATTTCAGGAGGTAGACGGGAATTGCATTGAAAGCATAGGAAAAGAGGAAGAACGTCCACAATGATGCACTTGGCCAAAAAGGGCGTATGCGTTTTTTCCTGAATATATTCAGGAAAAAACGCATACGCCCTTTTTGGCCAACCAAGCAAACTTGCAAAGGAAATCTGCACTACAATGAAGTCTCACTTCCCCCCCGGTCAAAAGGGCCATCTGAAAAAAGTGTAAAAGCCAGAAAGGCAGGACAGGCCATGGAGAACTGGGAGCCTTGTTATGCTGATGGGCGGGATGGAAATTGCCAACAGACACTCAGGAGAAGTGTATGGTGTTTCGTGAAACATCTAAAAAACAAAGCAACAGAGCCTAGGGCACTTCCACTTATGGTCCTATAGCTTAGGGAAATTAAATTCAAAAAGACACAGCCACCCCAAAGTTTGGGACGCCTCCGTTTACAAGAACGTCATTTACCGTACAAGTTCAATATCACAGAAAGTGAAAAATGGATAAAGAACTTGTCGTACTTACGTACAATGCAGTATCACTCAGCAATGAAATCTATGTCATCAGGCCCATAGCAGCATAATGAGTGGATTCAGGTACGATGATTCTAACTGAAATAAGTCACACAGAAAAAGAAACATCATAAGGTATCAGTAATACACGGAATGGAAACTTGGCTACACAGGAACTGAATTACAGAACAGAACAGGGTCTCAAATTTAGAAAACCAACTTATGCTTGCTTAAGGGGAAAGGTGAGTTGGGGTGCTGCATAAAACCAGAGATTGAAATGAGCACAGATAAAGTTCCTTAAGCCAAATATGGAATAGACAAGAGCTACTCCTTGCTCAACGAAATGGACTCAACACCGCATATTAAACGCCTAAGAATGCACCTGACTAGTAAGTATCTTAAAACCTATGGATTGCTATGTCTCCGAAAGAGAATCAAGCATGTGTACAGGGGCATAAACACAGCAGTGATAGGATTGGAGAGGTTCGGTGAGCAAATGAAGACCCTTTGAAGTCATATTGCATGGTACCCATTCCACGGGTTTCAACTACCCAGGTTTAAGGTATTCTTCCTTCAGCTAAAACATGCATGTGGAACCTAGAGTATGATCAACCATGTGACTGGGAGAAGTGTTCAAATATGTCTCAGTTTTCGTACCCTGGTTCTCGGGTGCAACA
Source organism: Delphinus delphis (assembly GCF_949987515.2). Classification (NCBI taxonomy): domain Eukaryota; kingdom Metazoa; phylum Chordata; class Mammalia; order Artiodactyla; family Delphinidae; genus Delphinus; species Delphinus delphis. The sequence continues at coordinate 55,450 of NW_027192898.1, read as the reverse complement.
TTCCAGACGCTTTACTAACACTCTCCCGACTTGGAGAGTCAGTCCCTTTAACCTCCTGTTTGGCCCAGTTTGCAATTTCAGCGGAAGATGAACAGGAATAGCGAGAACCAATGAGAGGCTAGCTGGAGGTGTCTGGACGGGCAAATTTAACTCTCATTTCCCACCAGGAAGAGGAAATAACCAAAGGCTCAGCGTGCCGTACCGGAACCAGATTAGGGCCTGAAGCCATCCTGCGGTGTTGCGGCCAGGTCACAAGAAAGCGAGTTGAAGAAAGGAGCTCAGGGGCACTGTAATTCACAAACCTGCAGAGTTATAAATGACAGCTATTGTCCAAAAATAGACTGAAGTAAGGCTGCCAAGAGGACTTGAAAGCGGGGCAGAATTGCAGGAAACCGATTTCAGGAGGTAGACTGGAATTGCATTGAAAGCATAGGAAAAGAGGCAGAACGTCCACAATGATGCACTTGGCCAAAAAGGGCATATGCGTTTTTTCCTGAATATATTCAGGAAAAAACGCATATGCCCTTTTTGGCCAACCAAGCAAACTTTCAAAGGAAATCAGCACTACAATGAAGTCTCACTTCCCCACAGTCAAAAGGGCCATCTGAAAAAAGTGTAAAATCCAGAAAGGCAACACAGGCCATGGAGAACTGGGAGCCTTGTTATGCTGATGGGCGGGATGTAAATTGCCAACAGACACTCAGGAGAAGTGTATGGTGTTTCCTGAAACATCTAAAAAACAAAGCAACAGAGCCTAGGGCACTTCCATTTATGGTCCTATAGCTTAGGGAAATTAAAATCAAAAAGACACAGCCACCCCAAAGTTTGGAACGGCTCTGTTTACAAGAACCTCGTTTACAGTACAAGTTCAACATCGCAGAAAGAGAAAAATGGATAAAGAAGTTGTGGTATTTACTTACAAAGCAATATCACTCAGCAATGAAATCTGTGTCATCAGGCCCTTAGCAGCACAATGAGTGGATTCAGGTATGATGATTCTAACTGAAATAAGTCACACAGAAAAAGAAACATCATAAGATATCAGTAATACACGGAATGGAAACTTGGTTACACAGGAACTGAATTACAGAACAGAACAGGGTCTCAAATTTAGAAAACCAACTTATGCTTGCTTAAGGGGAAAGGTGAGTTGGGGTGCTGCATAAAACCAGAGATTGAAATGAGCACAGATAAAGTTCCTTAAGCCAAATATGGAATAGACAAGAGCTACTCCTTGCTCAACGAAATGGACTCAACACCGCATATTAAACGCCTAAGAATGTACCTGCCTAGTAAGTATCTTAAAACCTATGGATTGCTATGTCTCCGAAAGAGAATCAAGCATGTGTACAGGGGCATAAATGCAGCAGTGATAGGATTGGACAGGTTCGGTGAGCAAATGAAGACCCTTTGAAGTCATATTGCATGGTACCCATTAGACGGGTCTTAACTCTCCAGGTTTAAGGTATTCTTCCTTCAGCTAAAACATGCATGTGGAACCCAAGTATGATCAACCATGTGAACGGGAGACGTGTTCAAATATGTCTCAGTTTGCCTCCCCAGGTACTCGGGTGCAACATTCCAGACGCTTTACTAACAATCTCCCCACTTGGAGAGTCAGCGCCTTTAACCTCCTGTTTGGCCCACTTTGCAATTTCTGCGGAAGATGAACAGGAATAGCGAGAACCAATGAGAGACTAGCTGGAAGTGTCTGGACGGGCAAATTTAACTCTCATTTCCCACCAGGAAGAGGAAATAACCAAAGGCTCAGCGTGCCGTACCGGAACCAAATTAGGGCCTGAAGCCATCCTGCGGTGTTGCGGCCAGCTCACAAGAAAGCGAGTTGAAGAAAGGAGCTCAGGGGCACTGTAATTCACAAACCTGCAGAGTTATAAATGACAGCTATCGTCCAAAAATAGACTGAAGTAAGGCTGCCAAGAGGACTTGAAAGCGGGGAAGAATTGCAGGAAACCGATTTCAGGAGGTAGACTGGAATTGCATTGAAAGCATAGGAAAAGAGGCAGAACGTCCACAATGATGCACTTGGCCAAAAAGGGCGTATGCGTCTTTTCCTGAATATATTCAGGAAAAAACGCATACGCCCTTTTTGGCCAACCAAGCAAGCTTGCAAAGGAAATCTGCACTACAATGAAGTCTCACTTCCCCCCGGTCAAAAGGGCCATCTGAAAAAACTGTAAAATCCAGAAAGGCAGGACAGGCCATGGAGAACTGGGAGCCTTGTTATGCTGATGGGCGGGATGTAAATTGCCAACAACCACTCGGGAGAAGTGTATGGTGTTTCCTGAAACATCTAAAAAACAAATCAACAGAGCCTAGGGCACTTCCACTTATGGTCCTATAGCTTAGGGAAATTAAAATAAGAAAGACACAGCCACCCCAAAGTTTGGAACGGCTCTGTTTACAAGAACCTCGTTTACAGTACAAGTTCAACATCGCAGAAAGTGAAAAATGGATAAAGAAGTTGTGGTATTTACTTACAAAGCAATATCAGTCAGCAATGAAATCTATGTCATCAGGCCCTTAGCAGCACAATGAGTGGATTCATGTATGATGATTCTAACTGAAATAAGTCACACAGAAAAAGAAACATCATAAGATATCAGTAATACACGGAATGTAAACTTGGCTACCCAGGAACTGAATTACAGAACAGAACAGGGTCTCAAATTTAGAAAACCAACTTATGCTTGCTTAAGGGTAAAGGTGTGTTGGGGTGCTGCATAACCAGAGATCAAAATGAGCACAGATAAAGTTCCTTAAGCCAAATATGGAATAGACAAGAGCTACTCCTTGCTCAACGAAATGGACTCAACACCGCATATTAAACGCCTAAGAATGTACCTGACTAGTAAGTATCTTAAAACCTATGGATTGCTATGTCTCCGAAAGAGAATCAAGCATGTGTACAGGGGCATAAATGAAGCAGTGATAGGATTTGAGAGGTTCGGTGAGCAAATGAAGAACCCTTGAAGTCATATTGCATGGTACCCATTCCACGGGTTTCAACTACCCAGGTTTAAGGTATTCTTACTTCAGCTAAATCATGCATGTGGAACCTAGAGTATGATCAACCATGTGATCGGGAGACGTTTCAAATATGTCTCAGTTTTCGTACCCTGGTACTCGGGTGCAACATTCCAGACGCTTTACTAACACTCTCCCCACTTGGAGAGTCAGTCCCTTTAACCTCCTGTTTGGCCCAGTTTGCAATTTCTGTGGAAGATGAACAGGAATAGCGAGAACCAATGAGAGACTAGCTGGAGGTGTCTGGATGGGCAAATTTAACTCTCATTTCCCACCAGGAAGAGGAATTAACCAAAGGCTCAGCGTGCCGTGCCAGAACAAGATTAGGGCCTGAAGCCATCCTGCGGTGTTGCGGCCAGGTCACAAGAAAGCGAGTTGAAGAAAGGAGCTCAGGGGCACTGTAATTCACAAACCTGCAGAGTTATAAATGACAGCTATCGTCCAAAAATATACTGAAGTAAGGCTGCCAAGAGGACTTGAAAGCGGGGCAGAATTGCAGGAAACCGATTTCAGGAGGTAGACTGGAATTGCATTGAAAGCATAGGAAAAGAGGCAGAACGTCCACAATGATGCACTTGGCCAAAAGGGCGTATGCGTTTTTTCCTCAATATATTCAGCAAAAAACGCATACGCCCTTTTTGGCCAACCAAGCAAACTTGCAAAGGAAATCTGCACTACAATGAAGTCTCACTTCCCCCCCGGTCAAAAGGGCCATCTGAAAAAAGTGTAAAATCCAGAAAGGCAGGACAGGCCATGGAGAACTGGGAGCCTTGTTATGCTGATGGGCGGGATGTAAATTGCCAACAGACACTCAGGAGAAGTGTATGGTGTTTCCTGAAACATCTAAAAAACAAAGCAACAGAGCCTAGGGCACTTCCACTTATGGTCCTTTAGCTTAGGGAAATTAAATTCAAAAAGACACAGCCACCCTAAAGTTTGGGACGCCTCCATTTACAAGAACGTCATTTACCGTACAAGTTCAATATCACAGAAAGTGAAAAATGGATAAAGAACTTGTGGTACTTATGTACAATGCAGTATCACTCAGCAATGAAATCTATGTCATCAGGCTCGTAGCAGCATAATGAGTGGATTCAGGTACGATGATTCTAACTGAAATAAGTCACACAGAAAAAGAAACATCATAAGATATCACTAATACACGGAATGTAAACTTGGCTACACAGGAACTGAATTACAGAACAGAACAGGGTCTCAAATTTAGAAAACCAACTTATGCTTGCTTAAGGGGAAAGGTGAGTTGGGGTGCTGCATAAAACCAGAGATTGAAATGAGCACAGATAAAGTTCCTTAAGCCAAATATGGAATAGACAAGAGCTACTCCTTGCTCAACGAAATGGACTCAACACCGCATATTAAACGTCTAAGAATGTACCTGACTAGTAAGTATCTTAAAACCTATGGATTGCTATGTCTCCGAAAGAGAATCAAGCATGTGTACAGGGGCATAAATGCAGCAGTGATAGGATTGGAGAGGTTCGGTGAGCAAATGAAGAACCCTTGAAGTCATATTGCATGGTACCCATTCCACGGGTTTCAACTACCCAGGTTTAAGGTATTCTTACTTCAGCTAAATCATGCATGTGGAACCTAGAGTATGATCAACCATGTGATCGGGAGACATGTTCAAATATGTCTCAGTTTTCGTACCCTGGTACTCGGGTGCAACATTCCAGACGCTTTACTAACACTCTCCCCACTTGGAGAGTCAGTCCCTTTAACCTCCTGTTTGGCCCAGTTTGCAATTTCTGTGGAAGATGAACAGGAATAGCGAGAACCAATGAGAGACTAGCTGGAGGTGTCTGGATGGGCAAATTTAACTCTCATTTCCCACCAGGAAGAGTAATTAACCAAAGTCTCAGCGTGCCGTGCCGGAACCAGATTAGGGCCTGAAGACATGCTGCGGTGTTGTGGCCAGGTCACAAGAAAGCGAGTTGAAGAAAGGAGCTCAGGGGCACTGTAATTCACAAACCTGCAGAGTTATAAATGACAGCTATCGTCCAAAAATAGACTGAAGTAAGGCTGCCAAGAGGACTTGAAAGCGGGGCAGAATTGCAGGAAACCGATTTCAGGAGGTAGACTGGAATTGCATTGAAAGCATAGGAAAAGAGGCAGAACGTCCACAATGATGCACTTGGCCAAAAAGGGCGTATGCGTTTTTTCCTGAATATATTCAGGAAAAAACGCATACGCACTTTTTGGCCAACCAAGCAAACTTGCAAAGGAAATCTGCACTACAATGAAGGCTCACTTCTCCCTGGTCAAAAGGGCCATCTGAAAAAAGTGTAAAATCCAGAAAGGCAACACAGGCCATGGAGAACTGGGAGCCTTGTTATGCTGATGGGCGGGATGGAAATTGCCAACAGACACTCAGGAGAAGTGTATGGTGTTTCCTGAAACATCTAAAAAACAAAGCAACAGAGCCTAGGGCACTTCCACTTATGGTCCTATAGCTTAGGGAAATTAAATTCAAAAAGACACAGCCACCCCAAAGTTTGGGACGCCTCCGTTTACAGGAACGTCATTTACCGTACAAGTTCAATATCACAGAAAGTGAAAAATGGATAAAGAACTTGTGGTACTTACGTACAATGCAGTATCACTCAGCAATGAAATCTATGTCATCAGGCCCATAGCAGCATAATGAGTGGATTCAGGTACGATGATTCTAACTGAAATAAGTCACACAGAAAAAGAAACATCATAAGATATCACTAATACACGGAATGTAAACTTGGCTACACAGGAACTGAATTACAGAACAGAACAGGGTCTCAAATTTAGAAAACCAACTTATGCTTGCTTAAGGGTAAAGGTGAGTTGGGTTGCTGCATGAAACCAGAGATTGAAATGAGCACAGATAAAGTTCCTTAAGCCAAATATGGAATAGACAAGAGCTACTCCTTGCTCAACGAAATGGACTCAACACCGCATATTAAACGCCTAAGAATGTACCTGACTAGTAAGTATCTTAAAACCTATGGATTGCTATGTCTCCGAAAGAGAATCAAGCATGTGTACAGGGGCATAAACGCAGCAGTGATAGGATTGGAGAGGTTCGGTGAGCAAATGAAGACCCTTTGAAATCATATTGCATGGTAACCATTCCACGGGTTTCAACTACCCAGGTTTAAGGTATTCTTCCTTCAGCTAAAACATGCATGTGGAACCTAGAGTATGATCAACCATTTGATCGGGAGACGTGTTCAAATATGTCTCAGTTTTCGTACCCTGGTACTCGGGTGCAACATTCCAGACGCTTTACTAACACTCTCCCGACTTGGAGAGTCAGTCCCTTTAACCTCCTGTTTTGGCCCAGTTTGCAATTTCTGTGGAAGATGAACAGGAATAGCGAGAACCAATGAGAGACTAGCTGGAGGTGTCTGAACGGGCAAATTTAACTCTCATTTCCCACCAGGAAGAGGAATTAACCAAAGTCTCAGCGTGCCGTGCCGGAACCAGATTAGGGCCTGAGGACATCCTGCGGTGTTGTGGCCAGGTCACAAGAAAGCGAGTTGAAGAAAGGAGATCAGGGGCACTGTAATTCACAAACCTGCAGAGTTATAAATGACAGCTATCGTCCAAAAATAGACTGAAGTAAGGCTGCCAAGAGGACTTGAAAGCGGGGCAGAATTGCAGGAAACCGATTTCAAGAGGTAGACTGGAATTGCATTGCAAGCATAGGAAAAGAGGCAGAACGTCCACAATGATGCACTTGGCCAAAAAGGGCGTATGCGTTTTTTCCTGAATATATTCAGGAAAAAACGCATACGCCCTTTTTGGCCAACCAAGCAAGCTTGCAAAGGAAATCTGCACTACAATGAAGGCTCACTTCTCCAGGGTCAAAAGGGCCATCTGAAAAAAGTGTAAAATCCAGAAAGGCAGGACAGGCCATGGAGAACTGGGAGCCTTGTTATGCTGATGGGCGGGATGTAAATTGCCAACAGACACTTGGGAGAAGTGTATGGTGTTTCCTGAAACATCTAAAAAACAAAGCAACAGAGCCTAGGGCACTTCCACTTATGGTCCTATAGCTTAGGGAAATTAAAATCAAAAAGACACAGCCACCCCAAAGTTTGGGACGCCTCTGTTTACAAGAACCTCGTTTACCGTACAAGTTCAATATCACAGAAAGTGAAAAATGGATAAAGAACTTGTGGTACTTACGTACAATGCAGTATCACTCAGCAATGAAATCTATGTCATCAGGCCCGAAGCAGCATAATGAGTAGATTCAGGTACGATGATTCTAACTGAAATAAGTCACACAGAAAAAGAAACATCATAAGATATCAGTAATACACGGAATGTAAACTTGGCTACACAGGAACTGAATTACAGAACAGAACAGGGTCTCAAATTTAGAAAACCAACTTATGCTTGCTTAAGGGTAAAGGTGAGTTGGGGTGCTGCATAAAACCAGAGATTGAAATGAGCACAGATAAAGTTCCTTAAGCCAAATATGGAATAGACAAGAGCTACTCCTTGCTCAACGAAATGGACTCAACACCCCATATTAAACGCCTAACAATGTACCTGACTAGTAAGTATCTTAAAACCTATGGATTGCTATGTCTCCGAAAGAGAATCAAGCATGTGTACAGGGGCATAAACGCAGCAGTGATAGGATTGGAGAGGTTGGGTGAGCAAATGAAGACCCTTTGAAGTCATATTGCATGTTACCCATTCCACGGGTTTCAACTACCCAGGTTTAAGGTATTCTTCCTTCAGCTAAAACATGCATGTGGAACCTAGATTATGATCAACCATGTGATCGGGAGACGTGTTCAAATATGTCTCAGTTTTCATACCCTGGTACTCGGGTGCAACATTCCAGACGCTTTACTAACACTCTCCCGACTTGGAGAGTCAGTCCCTTTAACCTCCTGTTTGGCCCAGTTTGCAATTTCTGCGGAAGATGAACAGGAATAGCGAGAACCAATGAGAGGCTAGCTGGAGGTGTCTGGACGGGCAAATTTAACTCTCATTTCCCACCAGGAAGAGGAAATAACCAAAGGCTCAGCGTGCCGTACCGGAACCAGATTAGGGCCTGAAGCCATCCTGCGGTGTTGCGGCCAGGTCACAAGAAAGCGAGTTGAAGAAAGGAGCTCAGGGGCACTGTAATTCACAAACCTGCAGAGTTATAAATGACAGCTATCGTCCAAAAATAGACTGAAGTAAGGCTGCCAAGAGGACTTGAAAGCGGGGCAGAATTGCAGGAAACCGATTTCAGGAGGTAGACTGGAATTGCATTGAAAGCATAGGAAAAGAGGCAGAACGTCCACAATGATGCACTTGGCCAAAAAGGGCATATGCGTTTTTTCCTGAATATATTCAGGAAAAAACGCATATGCCCTTTTTGGCCAACCAAGCAAACTTTCAAAGGAAATCAGCACTACAATGAAGTCTCACTTCCCCACAGTCAAAAGGGCCATCTGAAAAAAGTGTAAAATCCAGAAAGGCAGGACAGGCCATGGAGAACTGGGAGCCTTGTTATGCTGATGGGCGGGATGTAAATTGCCAACAGACACTCAGGAGAAGTGTATGGTGTTTCCTGAAACATCTAAAAAACAAAGCAACAGAGCCTAGGGCACTTCCATTTATGGTCCTATAGCTTAGGGAAATTAAAATCAAAAAGACACAGCCACCCCAATGTTTGGGACGCCTCCGTTTACAAGAACCTCATTTACAGTACAAGTTCAACATCGCAGAAAGTGAAAAATGGATAAATAAGTTGTGGTATTCACTTACAAAGCAATATCACTCAGCAATGAAATCTATGTCATCAGGCCCTTAGCAGCACAATGAGTGGATTCAGGTATGATGATTCTAACTGAAATAAGTCACACATAAAAAGAAACATCATAAGGTATCAGTAATACACGGAATGGAAACTTGGCTACACAGGAACTGAATTACAGAACAGAACAGGGTCTCAAATTTAGAAAACCAACTTATGCTTGCTTAAGGGGAAAGGTGAGTTGGGGTGCTGCATAAAACCAGAGATTGAAATGAGCACAGATAAAGTTCCTTAAGCCAAATATGGAATAGACAAGAGCTACTCCTTGCTCAACGAAATGGACTCAACACCGCATATTAAACGCCTAAGAATGTACCTGACTAGTAAGTATCTTAAAACCTATGGATTGCTATGTCTCCGAAAGAGAATCAAGCATGTGTACAGGGGCATAAACACAGCAGTGATAGGATTGGAGAGGTTCGGTGAGCAAATGAAGACCCTTTGAAGTCATATTGCATGGTACCCATTCCACGGGTTTCAACTACCCAGGTTTAAGGTATTCTTCCTTCAGCTAAAACATGCATGTGGAACCTAGAGTATGATCAACCATGTGACTGGGAGATGTGTTCAAATATGTCTCAGTTTTCGTACCCTGGTTCTCGGGTGCAACATTCCAGACGCTTTACTAACACTCTCCCGACTTGGAGAGTCAGTCCCTTTAACCTCCTGTTTGGCCCAGTTTGCAATTTCTGCGGAAGATGAACAGGAATAGCGAGAACCAATGAGAGGCTAGCTGGAGGTGTCTGGACGGGCAAATTTAACTCTCATTTCCCACCAGGAAGAGGAAATAACCAAAGGCTCAGCGTGCCGTACCAGAACCAGATTAGGGCCTGAAGCCATCCTGCGGTGTTGCGGCCAGGTCACAAGAAAGCGAGTTGAAGAAAGGAGCTCAGGGGCACTGTAATTCACAAACCTGCAGAGTTATAAATGACAGCTATCGTCCAAAAATAGACTGAAGTAAGGCTGCCAAGAGGACTTGAAAGCGGGGCAGAATTGCAGGAAACCGATTTCAGGAGGTAGACTGGAATTGCATTGAAAGCATAGGAAAAGAGGCAGAACGTCCACAATGATGCACTTGGCCAAAAAGGGCATATGCGTTTTTTCCTGAATATATTCAGGAAAAAACGCATATGCCCTTTTTGGCCAACCAAGCAAACTTTCAAAGGAAATCAGCACTACAATGAAGTCTCACTTCCCCACAGTCAAAAGGGCCATCTGAAAAAAGTGTAAAATCCAGAAAGGCAGGACAGGCCATGGAGAACTGGGAGCCTTGTTATGCTGATGGGCGGGATGTAAATTGCCAACAGACACTCAGGAGAAGTGTATGGTGTTTCCTGAAACATCTAAAAAACAAAGCAACAGAGCCTAGGGCACTTCCATTTATGGTCCTATAGCTTAGGGAAATTAAAATCAAAAAGACACAGCCACCCCAAAGTTTGGAACGGCTCTGTTTACAAGAACCTCATTTACAGTACAAGTTCAACATCGCAGAAAGTGAAAAATGGATAAATAAGTTGTGGTATTCACTTACAAAGCAATATCACTCAGCAATGAAATCTATGTCATCAGGCCCTTAGCAGCACAATGAGTGGATTCAGGTATGATGATTCTAACTGAAATAAGTCACACATAAAAAGAAACATCATAAGGTATCAGTAATACACGGAATGGAAACTTGGCTACACAGGAACTGAATTACAGAACAGAACAGGGTCTCAAATTTAGAAAACCAACTTATGCTTGCTTAAGGGGAAAGGTGAGTTGGGGTGCTGCATAAAACCAGAGATTGAAATGAGCACAGATAAAGTTCCTTAAGCCAAATATGGAATAGACAAGAGCTACTCCTTGCTCAACGAAATGGACTCAACACCGCATATTAAACGCCTAAGAATGTACCTGACTAGTAAGTATCTTAAAACCTATGGATTGCTATGTCTCCGAAAGAGAATCAAGCATGTGTACAGGGGCATAAACACAGCAGTGATAGGATTGGAGAGGTTCGGTGAGCAAATGAAGACCCTTTGAAGTCATATTGCATGGTACCCATTCCACGGGTTTCAACTACCCAGGTTTAAGGTATTCTTCCTTCAGCTAAAACATGCATGTGGAACCTAGAGTATGATCAACCATGTGACTGGGAGACGTGTTCAAATATGTCTCAGTTTTCGTACCCTGGTTCTCGGGTGCAACATTCCAGACGCTTTACTAACACTCTCCCGACTTGGAGAGTCAGTCCCTTTAACCTCCTGTTTGGCCCAGTTTGCAATTTCTGCGGAAGATGAACAGGAATAGCGAGAACCAATGAGAGACTAGCTGGAGGTGTCTGGACGGGCAAATTTAACTCTCATTTTCCACCAGGAAGAGGAATTAACGAAACGCTCAGCGTGCCGTGCCGGAACCAGATTAGGGCCTGAAGCCATCCTGCGGTGTTGCGGCCAGGTCACAAGAAAGCGAGTTGAAGAAAGGAGCTCAGGGGCACTGTAATTCACAAACCTGCAGAGTTATAAATGACAGCTATCGTCCAAAAATAGACTGAAGTAAGGCTGCCAAGAGGACTTGAAAGCGGGGCAGAATTGCAGGAAACCGATTTCAGGAGGTAGACTGGAATTGCATTGAAAGCATAGGAAAAGAGGCAGAACGTCCACAATGATGCACTTGGCCAAAAAGGGCGTATGCGTTTTTTCCTGAATATATTCAGGAAAAAACGCATACGCCCTTTTTGGCCAACCAAGCAAGCTTGCAAAGGAAATCTGCACTACAATGAAGTCTCACTTCCCCCCGGTCAAAAGGGCCATCTGAAAAAAGTGTAAAATCCAGAAAGGCAGGACAGGCCATGGAGAACTGGGAGCCTTGTTATGCTGATGGGCGGGATGTAAATTGCCAACAGACACTCGGGAGAAGTGTATGGTGTTTCCTGAAACATCTAAAAAACAAAGCAACAGAGCCTAGGGCACTTCCACTTATGGTCCTATAGCTTAGGGAAATTAAAATCAAAATGACACAGCCACCCCAAAGTTTGGGACGCCTCTGTTTACAAGAACCTCGTTTACAGTACAAGTTCAACATCGCAGAAAGTGAAAAATGGATAAATAAGTTGTGGTATTCACTTACAAAGCAATATCACTCAGCAATGAAATCTATGTCATCAGGCCCTTAGCAGCACAATGAGTGGATTCAGGTATGATGATTCTAACTGAAATAAGTCACACAGAAAAAGAAACATCATAAGGTATCAGTAATACACGGAATGGAAACTTGGCTACACAGGAACTGAATTACAGAACAGAACAGGGTCTCAAATTTAGAAAACCAACTTATGCTTGCTTAAGGGGAAAGGTGAGTTGGGGTGCTGCATAAAACCAGAGATTGAAATGAGCACAGATAAAGTTCCTTAAGCCAAATATGGAATAGACAAGAGCTACTCCTTGCTCAACAAAATGGACTCAACACCGCATATTAAACGCCTAAGAATGTACCTGACTAGTAAGTATCTTAAAACCTATGGATTGCTATGTCTCCGAAAGAGAATCAAGCATGTGTACAGGGGCATAAACACAGCAGTGATAGGATTGGAGAGGTTCGGTGAGCAAATGAAGACCCTTTGAAGTCATATTGCATGGTACCCATTCCACGGGTTTCAACTACCCAGGTTTAAGGTATTCTTCCTTCAGCTAAAACATGCATGTGGAACCTAGAGTATGATCAACCATGTGACTGGGAGACGTGTTTAAATAGGTCTCAGTTTTCATAACCTGGTTCTCGGGTCCAACATTCCAGACGCTTTACTAACACTCTCCCGACTTGGAGAGTCAGTCCCTTTAACCTCCTGTTTGGCCCAGTTTGCAATTTCTGCGGAAGATGAACAGGAATAGCGAGAACCAATGAGAGACTAGCTGGAGGTGTCTGGACGGGCAAATTTAACTCTCATTTCCCACAAGGAAGAGGAATTAACCAAAGGCTCAGCGTGCCGTGCCGGAACCAGATTAGGGCCTGAAGCCATCCTGCGGTGTTGCGGCCAGCTCACAAGAAAGCGAGTTGAAGAAAGGAGCTCAGGGGCACTGTAATTCACAAACCTGCAGAGTTATAAATGACAGCTATCGTCCAAAAATAGACTGAAGTAAGGCTGCCAAGAGGACTTGAAAGCGGGGCAGAATTGCAGGAAACCGATTTCAGGAGGTAGACTGGAATTGCATTGAAAGCATAGGAAAAGAGGCAGAACGTCCACAATGATGCACTTGGCCAAAAAGGGCGTATGCGTTTTTTCCTGAATATATTCAGGAAAAAACGCATACGCCCTTTTTGGCCAACCAAGCAAACTTGCAAAGGAAATCTGCACTACAATGAAGTCTCACTTCCCCCCGGTCAAATGGGCCATCTGAAAAAAGTGTAAAATCCAGAAAGGCAGGACAGGCCATGGAGAACTGGGAGCCTTGTTATGCTGATGGGCGGGATGTAAATTGCCAACAGACACTCGGGAGAAGTGTATGGTGTTTCCTGAAACATCTAAAAAACAAAGCAACAGAGCCTAGGGCACTTCCACTTATGGTCCTATAGCTTAGGGAAATTAAAATCAAAAAGACACAGCCACCCCAAAGTTTGGAACGGCTCTGTTTACAAGAACCTCGTTTACAGTACAAGTTCAACATCACAGAAAGTGAAAAATGGATAAAGAAGTTGTGGTATTTACTTACAAAGCAATATCACTCAGCAATGAAATCTATGTCATCAGGCCCTTAGCAGCACAATGAGTGGATTCAGGTACGATGATTCTAAGTGAAATAAGTCACACAGGAAAAGAAACATCATAAGATATCAGTAATACACGGAATGTAAACTTGGCTACACAGGAACTGAATTACAGAACAGAACAGGGTCTCAAATTTAGAAAACCAACTTATGCTTGCTTAAGGGGAAAGGTGAGTTGGGGTGCTGCATAAAACCAGAGATTGAAATGAGCACAGATAAAGTTCCTTAAGCCAAATATGGAATAGACAAGAGCTACTCCTTGCTCAATGAAATGGACTCAACACCACATATTAAATGCCTAAGAATGTACCTGACTAGTAAGTATCTTAAACCTATGGATTGCTATGTCTCCGAAAGAGAATCAAGCATTTGTACAGGGGCATAAACGCAGCAGTGATAGGATTGGAGAGGTTCGGTGAGCAAATGAAGAACCTTTGAAGTCATATTGCATGGTACCCATTCCACGGGTTTCAACTACCCAGGTTTAAGATATTCTTCCTTCAGCTAAAACATGCATGTGTCCCTAGAGTATGATCAACCATGTGATCGGGAGACGTGTTCAAATATGTCTCAGTTTTCGTACCCTGGTACTCGGGTGCAACATTCTAAAAACTTTACTAACACTCTCCCGACTTGGAGAGTCAGTCCCTTTAACCTCCTGTTTGGCCCAGTTTGCAATTTCTGCGGAAGATGAACAGGAATAGCGAGAACCAATGAGAGACTAGCTGGAGGTGTCTGGACGGGCAAATTTAACTCTCATTTCCCACCAGGAAGAGGAATTAACCAAAGGTTCAGCATGCCGTGCCGGAACCAGATTAGGGCCTGAAGCCATCCTGCGATGTTGCGGCCAGCTCACAAGAAAGCGAGTTGAAGAAAGGAGCTCAGGGGCACTGTAATTCACAAACCTGCAGAGTTATAAATGACAGCTATCGTCCAAAAATAGACTGAAGTAAGGCTGCCAAGAGGACTTGAAAGCGGGGCAGAATTGCAGGAAACCAATTTCAGGAGGTAGACTGGAATTGCATTGAAAGCATAGGAAAAGAGGCAGAACGTCCACAATGATGCACTTGGCCAAAAAGGGCGTATGCGTTTTTTCCTGAATATATTCAGGAAAAAACGCATACGCCCTTTTTGGCCAACCAAGCAAGCTTGCAAAGGAAATCTGCACTACAATGAAGTCTCACTTCCCCCCGGTCAAAAGGGCCATCTGAAAAAAGTGTAAAATCCAGAAAGGCAGGACAGGCCATGGAGAACTGGGAGCCTTGTTATGCTGATGGGCGGGATGTAAATTGCCAACAGACACTCCGGAGAAGTGTATGGTGTTTCCTGAAACATCTAAAAAACAAAGCAACAGAGGCTAGGGCACTTCCACTTATGGTCCTATAGCTTAGGGAAATTAAAATAAAAAAGACACAGCCACCCCAAAGTTTGGAACGGCTCTGTTTACAAGAACCTCGTTTACAGTACAAGTTCAACATCGCAGAAAGTGAAAAATGGATAAAGAAGTTGTGGTATTTACTTACAAAGCAATATCACTCAGCAATGAAATCTATGTCATCAGGCCCTTAGCAGCACAATGAGTGGATTCAGGTATGATGATTCTAACTGAAATAAGTCACCCAGAAAAAGAAACATCATAAGATATCAGTAATACACGGAATGTAAACTTGGCTACACAGGAACTGAATTACAGAACAGAACAGGGTCTCAAATTTAGAAAACCAACTTATGTTTGCTTAAGGGTAAAGGTGAGTTGGGGTGCTGCATAAAACCAGAGATTGAAATGAGCACAGATAAAGTTCCTTATGTCAAATATGGAATAGGCAAGAGCTACTCCTTGCTCAACGAAATGGACTCAACACCGCATATTAAACGCCTAAGAATGTACCTGCCTAGTAAGTATCTTAAAACCTATGGATTGCTATGTCTCCGAAAGAGAATCAAGCATGTGTACAGGGGCATAAACGCAGCAGTGATAGGATTGGAGAGGTTCGGTGAGCAAATGAAGACCCTTTGAAGTCATATTGCATGGTACCCATTAGACGGGTCTTAACTCTCCAGGTTTAAGGTATTCTTCCTTCAGCTAAAACATGCATGTGGAACCTAGATTATGATCAACCATGTGATCGGGAGACGTGTTCAAATATGTCTCAGTTTTCATACCCTGGTACTCGGGTGCAACATTCCAGACGCTTTACTAACACTCTCCCGACTTGGAGAGTCAGTCCCTTTAACCTCCTGTTTGGCCCAGTTTGCAATTTCTGCGGAAGATGAACAGGAATAGCGAGAACCAATGAGAGGCTAGCTGGAGGTGTCTGGACGGGCAAATTTAACTCTCATTTCCCACCAGGAAGAGGAAATAACCAAAGGCTCAGCGTGCCGTACCGGAACCAGATTAGGGCCTGAAGCCATCATGCGGTGTTGCGGCCAGGTCACAAGAAAGCGAGTTGAAGAAAGGAGCTCAGGGGCACTGTAATTCACAAACCTGCAGAGTTATAAATGACAGCTATCGTCCAAAAATAGACTGAAGTAAGGCTGCCAAGAGGACTTGAAAGCGGGGCAGAATTGCAGGAAACCGATTTCAGGAGGTAGACTGGAATTGCATTGAAAGCATAGGAAAAGAGGCAGAACGTCCACAATGATGCACTTGGCCAAAAAGGGCATATGCGTTTTTTCCTGAATATATTCAGGAAAAAACGCATATGCCCTTTTTGGCCAACCAAGCAAACTTTCAAAGGAAATCAGCACTACAATGAAGTCTCACTTCCCCACAGTCAAAAGGGCCATCTGAAAAAAGTGTAAAATCCAGAAAGGCAGGACAGGCCATGGAGAACTGGGAGCCTTGTTATGCAGATGGGCGGGATGTAAATTGCCAACAGACACTCAGGAGAAATGTATGGTGTTTCCTGAAACATCTAAAAAACAAAGCAACAGAGCCTAGGGCACTTCCATTTATGGTCCTATAGCTTAGGGAAATTAAAATCAAAAAGACACAGCCACCCCAAAGTTTGGAACGGCTCTGTTTACAAGAACCTCGTTTACAGTACAAGTTCAACATCGCAGAAAGTGAAAAATGGATAAATAAGTTGTGGTATTCACTTACAAAGCAATATCACTCAGCAATGAAATCTATGTCATCAGGCCCTTAGCAGCACAATGAGTGGATTCAGGTATGATGATTCTAACTGAAATAAGTCACACAGAAAAAGAAACATCATAAGATATCAGTAATACACGGAATGTAAACTTGGCTACACAGGAACTGAATTACAGAACAGAACAGGGTCTCAAATTTAGAAAACCAACTTATGCTTGCTTAAGAGTAAAGGTGAGTTGGGGTGCTGCATAAAACCAGAGATTGAAATGAGCACAGATAAAGTTCCTTAAGTCAAATATGGAATAGACAAGAGCTACTCCTTGCTCAACGAAATGGACTCAACACCGCATATTAAACGCCTAAGAATGTACCTGACTAGTAAGTATCTTAAAACCTATGGATTGCTATGTCTCCGAAAGAGAATCAAGCATGTGTACAGGGGCATAAACACAGCAGTGATAGGATTGGAGAGGTTCGGTGAGCAAATGAAGACCCTTTGAAGTCATATTGCATGGTACCCATTCCACGGGTTTCAACTACCCAGGTTTAAGGTATTCTTCCTTCAGCTAAAACATGCATGTGGAACCTAGATTATGATCAACCATGTGATCGGGAGACGTGTTCAAATATGTCTCAGTTTTCATACCCTGGTACTCGGGTGCAACATTCCAGACGCTTTACTAACACTCTCCCGACTTGGAGAGTCAGTCCCTTTAACCTCCTGTTTGGCCCAGTTTGCAATTTCTGCGGAAGATGAACAGGAATAGCGAGAACCAATGAGAGGCTAGCTGGAGGTGTCTGGACGGGCAAATTTAACTCTCATTTCCCACCAGGAAGAGGAAATAACCAAAGGCTCAGCGTGCCGTACCGGAACCAGATTAGGGCCTGAAGCCATCCTGCGGTGTTGCGGCCAGGTCACAAGAAAGCGAGTTGAAGAAAGGAGCTCAGGGGCACTGTAATTCACAAACCTGCAGAGTTATAAATGACAGCTATCGTCCAAAAATAGACTGAAGTAAGGCTGCCAAGAGGACTTGAAAGCGGGGCAGAATTGCAGGAAACCGATTTCAGGAGGTAGACTGGAATTGCATTGAAAGCATAGGAAAAGAGGCAGAACGTCCACAATGATGCACTTGGCCAAAAAGGGCATATGCGTTTTTTCCTGAATATATTCAGGAAAAAACGCATATGCCCTTTTTGGCCAACCAAGCAAACTTTCAAAGGAAATCAGCACTACAATGAAGTCTCACTTCCCCACAGTCAAAAGGGCCATCTGAAAAAAGTGTAAAATCCAGAAAGGCAGGACAGGCCATGGATAACTGGGAGCCTTGTTATGCTGATGGGCGGGATGTAAATTGCCAACAGACACTCAGGAGAAGTGTATGGTGTTTCCTGAAACATCTAAAAAACAAAGCAACAGAGCCTAGGGCACTTCCATTTATGGTCCTATAGCTTAGGGAAATTAAAATCAAAAAGACACAGCCACCCCAAAGTTTGGAACGGCTCTGTTTACAAGAACCTCGTTTACAGTACAAGTTCAACATCGCAGAAAGTGAAAAATGGATAAATAAGTTGTGGTATTCACTTACAAAGCAATATCACTCAGCAATGAAATCTATGTCATCAGGCCCTTAGCAGCACAATGAGTGGATTCAGGTATGATGATTCTAACTGAAATAAGTCACACAGAAAAAGAAACATCATAAGGTATCAGTAATACACGGAATGGAAACTTGGTTACACAGGAACTGAATTACAGAACAGAACAGGGTCTCAAATTTAGAAAACCAACTTATGCTTGCTTAAGGGGAAAGGTGAGTTGGGGTGCTGCATGAAACCAGAGATTGAAATGAGCACAGATAAAGTTCCTTAAGCCAAATATGGAATAGACAAGAGCTACTCCTTGCTCAACGAAATGGACTCAACACCGCATATTAAACGCCTAAGAATGTACCTGACTAGTAAGTATCTTAAAACCTATGGATTGCTATGTCTCCGAAAGAGAATCAAGCATGTGTACAGGGGCATAAACACAGCAGTGATAGGATTGGAGAGGTTCGGTGAGCAAATGAAGACCCTTTGAAGTCATATTGCATGGTACCCATTCCACGGGTTTCAACTACCCAGGTTTAAGGTATTCTTCCTTCAGCTAAAACATGCATGTGGAACCTAGAGTATGATCAACCATGTGACTGGGAGACGTGTTTAAATATGTCTCAGTTTTCGTACCCTGGTTCTCGGGTCCAACATTCCAGACGCTTTACTAACACTCTCCCGACTTGGAGAGTCAGTCCCTTTAACCTCCTGTTTGGCCCAGTTTGCAATTTCTGCGGAAGATGAACAGGAATAGCGAGAACCAATGAGAGACTAGCTGGAGGTGTCTGGACGGGCAAATTTAACTCTCATTTCCCACCAGGAAGAGGAATTAACCAAAGGCTCAGCGTGCCGTGCCGGAACCAGATTAGGGCCTGAAGCCATCCTGCGGTGTTGCGGCCAGCTCACAAGAAAGCGAGTTGAAGAAAGGAGCTCAGGGGCACTGTAATTCACAAACCTGCAGAGTTATAAATGACAGCTATCGTCCAAAAATAGACTGAAGTAAGGCTGCCAAGAGGACTTGAAAGCGGGGCAGAATTGCAGGAAACCGATTTCAGGAGGTAGACTGGAATTGCATTGAAAGCATAGGAAAAGAGGCAGAACGTCCACAATGATGCACTTGGCCAAAAAGGGCGTATGCGTTTTTTCCTGAATATATTCAGGAAAAAACGCATACGCCCTTTTTGGCCAACCAAGCAAACTTGCAAAGGAAATCTGCACTATAATGAAGTCTCACTTCCCCCCGGTCAAATGGGCCATCTGAAAAAAGTGTAAAATCCAGAAAGGCAGGACAGGCCATGGAGAACTGGGAGCCTTGTTATGCTGATGGGCGGGATGTAAATTGCCAACAACCACTCGGGAGAAGTGTATGGTGTTTCCTGAAACATCTAAAAAACAAAGCAACAGAGCCTAGGGCACTTCCACTTATGGTCCTATAGGTTAGGGAAATTAAAATCAAAAAGACACAGCCACCCCAAAGTTTGGAACGGCTCTGTTTACAAGAACCTCGTTTACAGTACAAGTTCAACATCACAGAAAGTGAAAAATGGATAAAGAAGTTGTGGTATTTACTTACAAAGCAATATCACTCAGCAATGAAATCTGTGTCATCAGACACTTAGCAGCACAATGAGTGGATTCAGGTATGATGATTCTAACTGAAATAAGTCACACAGAAAAAGAAACATCATAAGATATCAGTAATACACGGAATGTAAACTTGGCTACACAGGAACTGAATTACAGAACAGAACAGGGTCTCAAATTTAGAAAACCAACTTATGCTTGCTTAAGAGTAAAGGTGAGTTGGGGTGCTGCATAAAACCAGAGATTGAAATGAGCACAGATAAAGTTCCTTAAGTCAAATATGGAATAGACAAGAGCTACTCCTTGCTCAACGAAATGGACTCAACACCGCATATTAAACGCCTAAGAATGTACCTGACTAGTAAGTATCTTAAAACCTATGGATTGCTATGTCTCCGAAAGAGAATCAAGCGTGTGTACAGGGGCATAAACGCAGCAGTGATAGGATTGGAGAGGTTCGTGAGCAAATGAAGACCCTTTGAACTCATATTGCATGGTACCCATTCCACGGGTTTCAACTACCCAGGTTTAAGGTATTCTTCCTTCAGCTAAAACATGCATGTGGAACCTAGAGTATGATCAACCATGTGATCGGGAGACGTGTTCAAATATGTCTCAGTATTCGTACCCTGGTACTCGGGTGCAACATTCCAGACGCTTTACTAACACTCTCCCCACTTGGAGAGTCAGTCCCTTTAACCTCCTGTTTGGCCCAGTTTGCAATTTCTGTGGAAGATGAACAGGAATAGCGAGAACCAATGAGAGACTAGCTGGAGGTGTCTGGATGGGCAAATTTAACTCTCATTTCCCACCAGGAAGAGGAATTAACCAAAGGCTCAGCGTGCCGTGCCAGAACAAGATTAGGGCCTGAAGCCATCCTGCGGTGTTGCGGCCAGGTCACAAGAAAGCGAGTTGAAGAAAGGAGCTCAGGGGCACTGTAATTCACAAACCTGCAGAGTTATAAATGACAGCTATCGTCCAAAAATATACTGAAGTAAGGCTGCCAAGAGGACTTGAAAGCGGGGCAGAATTGCAGGAAACCGATTTCAGGAGGTAGACTGGAATTGCATTGAAAGCATAGGAAAAGAGGCAGAACGTCCACAATGATGCACTTGGCCAAAAAGGGCGTATGCATTTTTTCCTGAATATATTCAGGAAAAAACGCATACGCCCTTTTTGGCCAACCAAGCAAACTTGCAAAGGAAATCTGCACTACAATGAAGTCTCACTTCCCCCCAGGTCAAAAGGGCCATCTGAAAAAAGTGTAAAATCCAGAAAGGCAGGACAGGCCATGGAGAACTGGGAGCCTTGTTATGCTGATGGGCGGGATGTAAATTGCCAACAGACACTCAGGAGAAGTGTATGGTGTTTCCTGAAACATCTAAAAAACAAAGCAACAGAGCCTAGGGCACTTCCACTTATGGTCCTATAGCTTAGGGAAATTAAAATCAAAAAGACACAGCCACCCCAAAGTTTGGGACGCCTCCGTTTACAAGAACGTCATTTACCATACAAGTTCAATATCACAGAAAGTGAAAAATGGATAAAGAACTTGTGGTACTTACGTACAATGCAGTATCACTCAGCAATGAAATCTATGTCATCAGGCCCATAGCAGCATAATGAGTGGATTCAGGTACGATGATTCTAACTGAAATAAGTCACACAGAAAAAGAAACATCATAAGATATCAGTAATACACGGAATGTAAACTTGGCTACACAGGAACTGAATTATAGAACAGAACAGGGTCTCAAATTTAGAAAACCAACTTATGCTTGCTTAAGGGTAAAGGTGAGTTGGGGTGCTGCATAAAACCAGAGATTGAAATGAGCACAGATAAAGTTCCTTAAGTCAAATATGGAATAGACAAGAGCTACTCCTTGCTCAACGAAATGGACTCAACACCGCATATTAAACGCCTAAGAATGTACCTGACTAGTAAGTATCTTAAAACCTACGGATTGCTATGTCTCCGAAAGAGAATCAAGCATGTGTACAGGGGCATAAACGCAGCAGTGATAGGATTGGAGAGGTTCGTGAGCAAATGAAGACCCTTTGAAGTCATATTGCATGGTACCCATTCCACGGGGTTCAACTACCCAGGTTTTATGTATTCTTCCTTCAGCTAAAACATGCATGTGGAACCCAGAGTATGATCAACCATGTGATCGGGAGACGTGTTCAAATATGTCTCAGTTTTCGTACCATGGTACTCGGGTGCAACATTCCAGACGCTTTACTAACACTCTCCCGACTTGGAGAGTCAGTCCCTTTAACCTCCTGTTTGGCCCAGTTTGCAATTTCTGCGGAAGATGAACAGGAATAGCGAGAACCAATGAGAGACTAGCTGGAGGTGTCTGGACGGGCAAATTTCACTCTCATTTCCCACCAGGAAGAGGAATTAACCAAAGGCTCAGCGTGCCGTGCCGGAACCAGATTAGGGCCTGAAGCCATCCTGCGGTGTTGCGGCCAGCTCAAAAGAAAGCGAGTTGAAGAAAGGAGCTCAGGGGCACTGTAATTCACAAACATGCAGAGTTATAAATGACAGCTATCGTCCAAAAATAGACTGAAGTAAGGCTGCCAAGAGGACTTGAAAGCGGGGCAGAATTGCAGGAAACCGATTTCAGGAGGTAGACTGGAATTGCATTGAAAGCATAGGAAAAGAGGCAGAACGTCCACAATGATGCACTTGGCCAAAAAGGGCGTATGCGTTTTTTCCTGAATATATTCAGGAAAAAACGCATACGCCCTTTTTGGCCAACCAAGCAAGCTTGCAAAGGAAATCTGCACTACAATGAAGTCTCACTTCCCCCCGGTCAAAAGGGCCATCTGAAAAAAGTGTAAAATCCAGAAAGGCAGGACAGGCCATGGAGAACTGGGAGCCTTGTTATGCTGATGGGCGGGATGTAAATTGCCAACAACCACTCGGGAGAAGTGTATGGTGTTTCCTGAAACATCTAAAAAACAAAACAACAGAACCTAGGGCACTTCCACTTATGGTCCTATAGCTTAGGGAAATTAAAATCAAAAAGACACAGCCACCCCAAATTTTGGAACGGCTCTGTTTACAAGAACATCGTTTACAGTACAAGTTCAACATCGCAGAAAGTAAAAAATGGATAAAGAAGTTGTGGTATTTACTTACAAAGCAATATCACTCAGCAATGAAATCTGTGTCATCAGGCCCTTAGCAGCACAATGAGTGGATTCAGGTATGATGATTCTAACTGAAATAAGTCACACAGAAAAAGAAACATCATAAGATATCAGTAATACACGGAATGTAAACTTGGCTACACAGGAACTGAATTACAGAACAGAACAGGGTCTCAAATTTAGAAAACCAACTTATGCTTGCTTAAGGGTAAAGGTGAGTTGGTGTGCTGCATAAAACCAGAGATTGAAATGAGCACAGATAAAGTTCCTTAAGCCAAATATGGAATAGACAAGAGCTACTCCTTGCTCAACGAAATGGACTCAATACCGCATATTAAACGCCTAAGAATGTACCTGACTAGTAAGTATCGTAAAACCTATGGATTGCTATGTCTCCAAAAGAAAATCAAGCGTGTGTACAGGGGCATAAACGCAGCAGTGATAGGATTGGAGAGGTTCGGTGAGCAAATGAAGACCCTTTGAAGTCATATTGCATGGTACCCATTAGACGGGTCTCAACTCTCCAGGTTTAAGGTATTCTTCCTTCAGCTAATACATGCATGTGGAACCTAGAGTGTGATCAACCATGTGATCGGGAGACGTGTTCAAATATGTCTCAGTTTTCGTACCCTGGTACTCGGGTGCAACATTCCAGACGCCTTACTAACACTCTCCCCACTTGGAGAGTCAGTCCCTTTAACCTCCTGTTTAGCCCAGTTTGCAATTTCTGCGGAAGATGAACAGGAATAGTGAGAACCAATGAGAGACTAGCTGGAAGTGTCTGGACGGGCAAATTTAACTCTCATTTCCCACCAGGAAGAGGAATTAACCAAAGGCTCAGCGTGCCGTGCCGGAACCAGATTGGGGCCTGAAGCCATCCTGCGGTGTTGCGGCCAGCTCACAAGAAAGCGAGTTGAAGAAAGGAGCTCAGGGGCACTGTAATTCACAAACCTGCAGAGTTATAAATGTCAGCTATCGTCCAAAAATAGACTGAAGTAAGGCTGCCAAGAGGACTTGAAAGCGGGGCAGAATTGCAGGAAACCGATTTCAGGAGGTAGACTGGAATTGCATTGAAAGCATAGGAAAAGAGGCAGAACGTCCACAATGATGCACTTGGCCAAAAAGGGCGTATGCGTTTTTTCCTGAATATATTCAGGAAAAAACGCATACGCCCTTTTTGGCCAACCAAGCAAACTTGCAAAGGAAATCTGCACTACAATGAAGTCTCACTTCCCCCCCGGTCAAAAGGGCCATCTGAAAAAAGTGTAAAATCCAGAAAGGCAGGACAGGCCATGGAGAACTGGGAGCCTTGTTATGCTGATGGGCGGGATGGAAATTGCCAACAGACACTCAGGAGAAGTGTATGGTGTTTCCTGAAACATCTAAAAAACAAAGCAACAGAGCCTAGGGCACTTCCACTTATGGTCCTATAGCTTAGGGAAATTAAATTCAAAAAGACACAGCCACCCCAAAGTTTGGGACGCCTCCGTTTACAAGAACGTCATTTACCATACAAGTTCAATATCACAGAAAGTGAAAAATGGATAAAGAACTTGTGGTACTTACGTACAATGCAGTATCACTCAGCAATGAAATCTATGTCATCAGGCCCATAGCAGCATAATGAGTGGATTCAGGTACGATGATTCTAACTGAAATAAGTCACACAGAAAAAGAAACATCATAAGATATCACTAATACACGGAATGTAAACTTGGCTACACAGGAACTGAATTACAGAACAGAACAGGGTCTCAAATTTAGAAAACCAACTTATGCTTGCTTAAGGGTAAAGGTGAGTTGGGTTGCTGCATGAAACCAGAGATTGAAATGAGCACAGATAAAGTTCCTTAAGCCAAATATGGAATAGACAAGAGCTACTCCTTGCTCAACGAAATGGACTCAACACCGCATATTAAACGCCTAAGAATGTACCTGACTAGTAAGTATCTTAAAACCTATGGATTGCTATGTCTCCGAAAGAGAATCAAGCATGTGTACAGGGGCATAAACGCAGCAGTGATAGGATTGGAGAGGTTCGGTGAGCAAATGAAGACCCTTTGAAGTCATATTGCATGGTACCCATTCCACGGGTTTCAACTACCCAGGTTTAAGGTATTCTTCCTTCAGCTAAAACATGCATGTGGAACCTAGAGTATGATCAACCATTTGATCGGGAGACGTGTTCAAATATGTCTCAGTTTTCGTACCCTGGTACTCGGGTGCAACATTCCAGACGCTTTACTAACACTCTCCCGACTTGGAGAGTCAGTCCCTTTAACCTCCTGTTTTAGCCCAGTTTGCAATTTCTGTGGAAGATGAACAGGAATAGCGAGAACCAATGAGAGACTAGCTGGAGGTGTCTGAACGGGCAAATTTAACTCTCATTTCCCACCAGGAAGAGGAATTAACCAAAGTCTCAGCGTGCCGTGCCGGAACCAGATTAGGGCCTGAGGACATCCTGCGGTGTTGTGGCCAGGTCACAAGAAAGCGAGTTGAAGAAAGGAGATCAGGGGCACTGTAATTCACAAACCTGCAGAGTTATAAATGACAGCTATCGTCCAAAAATAGACTGAAGTAAGGCTGCCAAGAGGACTTGAAAGCGGGGCAGAATTGCAGGAAACCGATTTCAGGAGGTAGACTGGAATTGCATTGCAAGCATAGGAAAAGAGGCAGAACGTCCACAATGATGCACTTGGCCAAAAAGGGCGTATGCGTTTTTTCCTGAATATATTCAGGAAAAAACGCATACGCCCTTTTTGGCCAACCAAGCAAGCTTGCAAAGGAAATCTGCACTACAATGAAGGCTCACTTCTCCCGGGTCAAAAGGGGCATCTGAAAAAAGTGTAAAATCCAGAAAGGCAGGACAGGCCATGGAGAACTGGGAGCCTTGTTATGCTGATGGGCGGGATGTAAATTGCCAACAGACACTCGGGAGAAGTGTATGGTGTTTCCTGAAACATCTAAAAAACAAAGCAACAGAGCCTAGGGCACTTCCATTTATGGTCCTATAGCTTAGGGAAATTAAAATCAAAAAGACACAGCCACCCCAAAGTTTGGAACGGCTCTGTTTACAAGAACCTCATTTACAGTACAAGTTCAACATCGCAGAAAGTGAAAAATGGATAAATAAGTTGTGGTATTCACTTACAAAGCAATATCACTCAGCAATGAAATCTATGTCATCAGGCCCTTAGCAGCACAATGAGTGGATTCAGGTATGATGATTCTAACTGAAATAAGTCACACAGAAAAAGAAACATCATAAGGTATCAGTAATACACGGAATGGAAACTTGGCTACACAGGAACTGAATTACAGAACAGAACAGGGTCTCAAATTTAGAAAACCAACTTATGCTTGCTTAAGGGGAAAGGTGAGTTGGGGTGCTGCATAAAACCAGAGATTGAAATGAGCACAGATAAAGTTCCTTAAGCCAAATATGGAATAGACAAGAGCTACTCCTTGCTCAACGAAATGGACTCAACACCGCATATTAAACGCCTAAGAATGTACCTGACTAGTAAGTATCTTAAAACCTATGGATTGCTATGTCTCCGAAAGAGAATCAAGCATGTGTACAGGGGCATAAACACAGCAGTGATAGGATTGGAGAGGTTCGGTGAGCAAATGAAGACCCTTTGAAGTCATATTGCATGGTACCCATTCCACGGGTTTCAACTACCCAGGTTTAAGGTATTCTTCCTTCAGCTAAAACATGCATGTGGAACCTAGAGTATGATCAACCATGTGACTGGGAGACGTGTTTAAATAGGTCTCAGTTTTCATAACCTGGTTCTCGGGTCCAACATTCCAGACGCTTTACTAACACTCTCCCGACTTGGAGAGTCAGTCCCTTTAACCTCCTGTTTGGCCCAGTTTGCAATTTCTGCGGAAGATGAACAGGAATAGCGAGAACCAATGAGAGACTAGCTGGAGGTGTCTGGACGGGCAAATTTAACTCTCATTTCCCACCAGGAAGAGGAATTAACCAAAGGCTCAGCGTGCCGTGCCGGAACCAGATTAGGGCCTGAAGCCATCCTGCGGTGTTGCGGCCAGCTCACAAGAAAGCGAGTTGAAGAAAGGAGCTCAGGGGCACTGTAATTCACAAACCTGCAGAGTTATAAATGACAGCTATCGTCCAAAAATAGACTGAAGTAAGGCTGCCAAGAGGACTTGAAAGCGGGGCAGAATTGCAGGAAACCGATTTCAGGAGGTAGACTGGAATTGCATTGAAAGCATAGGAAAAGAGGCAGAACGTCCACAATGATGCACTTGGCCAAAAAGGGCGTATGCATTTTTTCCTGAATATATTCAGGAAAAAACGCATACGCCCTTTTTGGCCAACCAAGCAAACTTGCAAAGGAAATCTGCACTACAATGAAGTCTCACTTCCCCCCGGTCAAATGGGCCATCTGAAAAAAGTGTAAAATCCAGAAAGGCAGGACAGGCCATGGAGAACTGGGAGCCTTGTTATGCTGATGGGCGGGATGTAAATTGCCAACAGACACTCGGGAGAAGTGTATGGTGTTTCCTGAAACATCTAAAAAACAAAGCAACAGAGCCTAGGGCACTTCCACTTATGGTCCTATAGCTTAGGGAAATTAAAATCAAAAAGACACAGCCACCCCAAAGTTTGGAACGGCTCTGTTTACAAGAACCTCGTTTACAGTACAAGTTCAACATCACAGAAAGTGAAAAATGGATAAAGAAGTTGTGGTATTTACTTACAAAGCAATATCACTCAGCAATGAAATCTATGTCATCAGGCCCTTAGCAGCACAATGAGTGGATTCAGGTACGATGATTCTAAGTGAAATAAGTCACACAGGAAAAGAAACATCATAAGATATCAGTAATACACGGAATGTAAACTTGGCTACACAGGAACTGAATTACAGAACAGAACAGGGTCTCAAATTTAGAAAACCAACTTATGCTTGCTTAAGGGGAAAGGTGAGTTGGGGTGCTGCATAAAACCAGAGATTGAAATGAGCACAGATAAAGTTCCTTAAGCCAAATATGGAATAGACAAGAGCTACTCCTTGCTCAATGAAATGGACTCAACACCACATATTAAATGCCTAAGAATGTACCTGACTAGTAAGTATCTTAAACCTATGGATTGCTATGTCTCCGAAAGAGAATCAAGCATTTGTACAGGGGCATAAACGCAGCAGTGATAGGATTGGAGAGGTTCGGTGAGCAAATGAAGAACCTTTGAAGTCATATTGCATGGTACCCATTCCACGGGTTTCAACTACCCAGGTTTAAGATATTCTTCCTTCAGCTAAAACATGCATGTGTCCCTAGAGTATGATCAACCATGTGATCGGGAGACGTGTTCAAATATGTCTCAGTTTTCGTACCCTGGTACTCGGGTGCAACATTCTAAAAACTTTACTAACACTCTCCCGACTTGGAGAGTCAGTCCCTTTAACCTCCTGTTTGGCCCAGTTTGCAATTTCTGTGGAAGATGAACAGGAATTGCGAGAACCAATGAGAGACTAGCTGGAGGTGTCTGGACGGGCAAATTTAACTCTCATTTCCCACCAGGAAGAGGAATTAACCAAAGGTTCAGCATGCCGTGCCGGAACCAGATTAGGGCCTGAAGCCATCCTGCGATGTTGCGGCCAGCTCACAAGAAAGCGAGTTGAAGAAAGGAGCTCAGGGGCACTGTAATTCACAAACCTGCAGAGTTATAAATGACAGCTATCGTCCAAAAATAGACTGAAGTAAGGCTGCCAAGAGGACTTGAAAGCGGGGCAGAATTGCAGGAAACCAATTTCAGGAGGTAGACTGGAATTGCATTGAAAGCATAGGAAAAGAGGCAGAACGTCCACAATGATGCACTTGGCCAAAAAGGGCGTATGCGTTTTTTCCTGAATATATTCAGGAAAAAACGCATACGCCCTTTTTGGCCAACCAAGCAAGCTTGCAAAGGAAATCTGCACTACAATGAAGTCTCACTTCCCCCCGGTCAAAAGGGCCATCTGAAAAAAGTGTAAAATCCAGAAAGGCAGGACAGGCCATGGAGAACTGGGAGCCTTGTTATGCTGATGGGCGGGATGTAAATTGCCAACAGACACTCCGGAGAAGTGTATGGTGTTTCCTGAAACATCTAAAAAACAAAGCAACAGAGGCTAGGGCACTTCCACTTATGGTCCTATAGCTTAGGGAAATTAAAATAAAAAAGACACAGCCACCCCAAAGTTTGGGACGCCTCTGTTTACAAGAACCTCGTTTACAGTACAAGTTCAACATCGCAGAAAGTGAAAAATGGATAAAGAAGTTGTGGTATTTACTTACAAAGCAATATCACTCAGCAATGAAATCTATGTCATCAGGCCCTTAGCAGCACAATGAGTGGATTCAGGTATGATGATTCTAACTGAAATAAGTCACCCAGAAAAAGAAACATCATAAGATATCAGTAATACACGGAATGTAAACTTGGCTACACAGGAACTGAATTACAGAACAGAACAGGGTCTCAAATTTAGAAAACCAACTTATGTTTGCTTAAGGGTAAAGGTGAGTTGGGGTGCTGCATAAAACCAGAGATTGAAATGAGCACAGATAAAGTTCCTTATGTCAAATATGGAATAGGCAAGAGCTACTCCTTGCTCAACGAAATGGACTCAACACCGCATATTAAACGCCTAAGAATGTACCTGCCTAGTAAGTATCTTAAAACCTATGGATTGCTATGTCTCCGAAAGAGAATCAAGCATGTGTACAGGGGCATAAACGCAGCAGTGATAGGATTGGAGAGGTTCGGTGAGCAAATGAAGACCCTTTGAAGTCATATTGCATGGTACCCATTAGACGGGTCTTAACTCTCCAGGTTTAAGGTATTCTTCCTTCAGCTAAAACATGCATGTGGAACCTAGATTATGATCAACCATGTGATCGGGAGACGTGTTCAAATATGTCTCAGTTTTCATACCCTGGTACTCGGGTGCAACATTCCAGACGCTTTACTAACACTCTCCCGACTTGGAGAGTCAGTCCCTTTAACCTCCTGTTTGGCCCAGTTTGCAATTTCTGCGGAAGATGAACAGGAATAGCGAGAACCAATGAGAGGCTAGCTGGAGGTGTCTGGACGGGCAAATTTAACTCTCATTTCCCACCAGGAAGAGGAAATAACCAAAGGCTCAGCGTGCCGTACCGGAACCAGATTAGGGCCTGAAGCCATCATGCGGTGTTGCGGCCAGGTCACAAGAAAGCGAGTTGAAGAAAGGAGCTCAGGGGCACTGTAATTCACAAACCTGCAGAGTTATAAATGACAGCTATCGTCCAAAAATAGACTGAAGTAAGGCTG
This sequence comes from Delphinus delphis, assembly GCF_949987515.2. Classification (NCBI taxonomy): domain Eukaryota; kingdom Metazoa; phylum Chordata; class Mammalia; order Artiodactyla; family Delphinidae; genus Delphinus; species Delphinus delphis. The sequence goes on along the minus strand of NW_027192898.1, from coordinate 25,081 downwards.
CCAAGAGGACTTGAAAGCGGGGCAGAATTGCAGGAAACCGATTTCAGGAGGTAGACTGGAATTGCATTGAAAGCATAGGAAAAGAGGCAGAACGTCCACAATGATGCACTTGGCCAAAAAGGGCATATGCGTTTTTTCCTGAATATATTCAGGAAAAAACGCATATGCCCTTTTTGGCCAACCAAGCAAACTTTCAAAGGAAATCAGCACTACAATGAAGTCTCACTTCCCCACAGTCAAAAGGGCCATCTGAAAAAAGTGTAAAATCCAGAAAGGCAGGACAGGCCATGGAGAACTGGGAGCCTTGTTATGCAGATGGGCGGGATGTAAATTGCCAACAGACACTCAGGAGAAGTGTATGGTGTTTCCTGAAACATCTAAAAAACAAAGCAACAGAGCCTAGGGCACTTCCATTTATGGTCCTATAGCTTAGGGAAATTAAAATCAAAAAGACACAGCCACCCCAAAGTTTGGAACGGCTCTGTTTACAAGAACCTCGTTTACAGTACAAGTTCAACATCGCAGAAAGTGAAAAATGGATAAATAAGTTGTGGTATTCACTTACAAAGCAATATCACTCAGCAATGAAATCTATGTCATCAGGCCCTTAGCAGCACAATGAGTGGATTCAGGTATGATGATTCTAACTGAAATAAGTCACACAGAAAAAGAAACATCATAAGATATCAGTAATACACGGAATGTAAACTTGGCTACACAGGAACTGAATTACAGAACAGAACAGGGTCTCAAATTTAGAAAACCAACTTATGCTTGCTTAAGAGTAAAGGTGAGTTGGGGTGCTGCATAAAACCAGAGATTGAAATGAGCACAGATAAAGTTCCTTAAGTCAAATATGGAATAGACAAGAGCTACTCCTTGCTCAACGAAATGGACTCAACACCGCATATTAAACGCCTAAGAATGTACCTGCCTAGTAAGTATCTTAAAACCTATGGATTGCTATGTCTCCGAAAGAGAATCAAGCATGTGTACAGGGGCATAAACACAGCAGTGATAGGATTGGAGAGGTTCGGTGAGCAAATGAAGACCCTTTGAAGTCATATTGCATGGTACCCATTCCACGGGTTTCAACTACCCAGGTTTAAGGTATTCTTCCTTCAGCTAAAACATGCATGTGGAACCTAGATTATGATCAACCATGTGATCGGGAGACGTGTTCAAATATGTCTCAGTTTTCATACCCTGGTACTCGGGTGCAACATTCCAGACGCTTTACTAACACTCTCCCGACTTGGAGAGTCAGTCCCTTTAACCTCCTGTTTGGCCCAGTTTGCAATTTCTGCGGAAGATGAACAGGAATAGCGAGAACCAATGAGAGGCTAGCTGGAGGTGTCTGGACGGGCAAATTTAACTCTCATTTCCCACCAGGAAGAGGAAATAACCAAAGGCTCAGCGTGCAGTACCGGAACCAGATTAGGGCCTGAAGCCATCCTGCGGTGTTGCGGCCAGGTCACAAGAAAGCGAGTTGAAGAAAGGAGCTCAGGGGCACTGTAATTCACAAACCTGCAGAGTTATAAATGACAGCTATCGTCCAAAAATAGACTGAAGTAAGGCTGCCAAGAGGACTTGAAAGCGGGGCAGAATTGCAGGAAACCGATTTCAGGAGGTAGACTGGAATTGCATTGAAAGCATAGGAAAAGAGGCAGAACGTCCACAATGATGCACTTGGCCAAAAAGGGCATATGCGTTTTTTCCTGAATATATTCAGGAAAAAACGCATATGCCCTTTTTGGCCAACCAAGCAAACTTTCAAAGGAAATCAGCACTACAATGAAGTCTCACTTCCCCACAGTCAAAAGGGCCATCTGAAAAAAGTGTAAAATCCAGAAAGGCAGGACAGGCCATGGAGAACTGGGAGCCTTGTTATGCAGATGGGCGGGATGTAAATTGCCAACAGACACTCAGGAGAAGTGTATGGTGTTTCCTGAAACATCTAAAAAACAAAGCAACAGAGCCTAGGGCACTTCCATTTATGGTCCTATAGCTTAGGGAAATTAAAATCAAAAAGACACAGCCACCCCAAAGTTTGGAACGGCTCTGTTTACAAGAACCTCGTTTACAGTACAAGTTCAACATCGCAGAAAGTGAAAAATGGATAAATAAGTTGTGGTATTCACTTACAAAGCAATATCACTCAGCAATGAAATCTATGTCATCAGGCCCTTAGCAGCACAATGAGTGGATTCAGGTATGATGATTCTAACTGAAATAAGTCACACAGAAAAAGAAACATCATAAGGTATCAGTAATACACGGAATGGAAACTTGGTTACACAGGAACTGAATTACAGAACAGAACAGGGTCTCAAATTTAGAAAACCAACTTATGCTTGCTTAAGGGGAAAGGTGAGTTGGGGTGCTGCATGAAACCAGAGATTGAAATGAGCACAGATAAAGTTCCTTAAGTCAAATATGGAATAGACAAGAGCTACTCCTTGCTCAACGAAATGGACTCAACACCCCATATTAAACGCCTAAGAATGTACCTGACTAGTAAGTATCTTAAAACCTATGGATTGCTATGTCTCCGAAAGAGAATCAAGCATGTGTACAGGGGCATAAACACAGCAGTGATAGGATTGGAGAGGTTCGGTGAGCAAATGAAGACCCTTTGAAGTCATATTGCATGGTACCCATTCCACGGGTTTCAACTACCCAGGTTTAAGGTATTCTTCCTTCAGCTAAAACATGCATGTGGAACCTAGAGTATGATCAACCATGTGACTGGGAGACGTGTTTAAATATGTCTCAGTTTTCCTCCCCTGGTTCTCGGGTCCAACATTCCAGACGCTTTACTAACACTCTCCCGACTTGGAGAGTCAGTCCCTTTAACCTCCTGTTTGGCCCAGTTTGCAATTTCTGCGGAAGATGAACAGGAATAGCGAGAACCAATGAGAGACTAGCTGGAGGTGTCTGGACGGGCAAATTTAACTCTCATTTCCCACCAGGAAGAGGAATTAACCAAAGGCTCAGCGTGCCGTGCCGGAACCAGATTAGGGCCTGAAGCCATCCTGCGGTGTTGCGGCCAGCTCACAAGAAAGCGAGTTGAAGAAAGGAGCTCAGGGGCACTGTAATTCACAAACCTGCAGAGTTATAAATGACAGCTATCGTCCAAAAATAGACTGAAGTAAGGCTGCCAAGAGGACTTGAAAGCGGGGCAGAATTGCAGGAAACCGATTTCAGGAGGTAGACTGGAATTGCATTGAAAGCATAGGAAAAGAGGCAGAACGTCCACAATGATGCACTTGGCCAAAAAGGGCGTATGCGTTTTTTCCTGAATATATTCAGGAAAAAACGCATACGCCCTTTTTGGCCAACCAAGCAAACTTGCAAAGGAAATCTGCACTATAATGAAGTCTCACTTCCCCCCGGTCAAATGGGCCATCTGAAAAAAGTGTAAAATCCAGAAAGGCAGGACAGGCCATGGAGAACTGGGAGCCTTGTTATGCTGATGGGCGGGATGTAAATTGCCAACAACCACTCGGGAGAAGTGTATGGTGTTTCCTGAAACATCTAAAAAACAAAGCAACAGAGCCTAGGGCACTTCCACTTATGGTCCTATAGGTTAGGGAAATTAAAATCAAAAAGACACAGCCACCCCAAAGTTTGGAACGGCTCTGTTTACAAGAACCTCGTTTACAGTACAAGTTCAACATCACAGAAAGTGAAAAATGGATAAAGAAGTTGTGGTATTTACTTACAAAGCAATATCACTCAGCAATGAAATCTGTGTCATCAGACACTTAGCAGCACAATGAGTGGATTCAGGTATGATGATTCTAACTGAAATAAGTCACACAGAAAAAGAAACATCATAAGATATCAGTAATACACGGAATGTAAACTTGGCTACACAGGAACTGAATTACAGAACAGAACAGGGTCTCAAATTTAGAAAACCAACTTATGCTTGCTTAAGAGTAAAGGTGAGTTGGGGTGCTGCATAAAACCAGAGATTGAAATGAGCACAGATAAAGTTCCTTAAGTCAAATATGGAATAGACAAGAGCTACTCCTTGCTCAACGAAATGGACTCAACACCGCATATTAAACGCCTAAGAATGTACCTGACTAGTAAGTATCTTAAAACCTATGGATTGCTATGTCTCCGAAAGAGAATCAAGCGTGTGTACAGGGGCATAAACGCAGCAGTGATAGGATTGGAGAGGTTCGTGAGCAAATGAAGACCCTTTGAACTCATATTGCATGGTACCCATTCCACGGGTTTCAACTACCCAGGTTTAAGGTATTCTTCCTTCAGCTAAAACATGCATGTGGAACCTAGAGTATGATCAACCATGTGATCGGGAGACGTGTTCAAATATGTCTCAGTATTCGTACCCTGGTACTCGGGTGCAACATTCCAGACGCTTTACTAACACTCTCCCCACTTGGAGAGTCAGTCCCTTTAACCTCCTGTTTGGCCCAGTTTGCAATTTCTGTGGAAGATGAACAGGAATAGCGAGAACCAATGAGAGACTAGCTGGAGGTGTCTGGATGGGCAAATTTAACTCTCATTTCCCACCAGGAAGAGGAATTAACCAAAGGCTCAGCGTGCCGTGCCAGAACAAGATTAGGGCCTGAAGCCATCCTGCGGTGTTGCGGCCAGGTCACAAGAAAGCGAGTTGAAGAAAGGAGCTCAGGGGCACTGTAATTCACAAACCTGCAGAGTTATAAATGACAGCTATCGTCCAAAAATATACTGAAGTAAGGCTGCCAAGAGGACTTGAAAGCGGGGCAGAATTGCAGGAAACCGATTTCAGGAGGTAGACTGGAATTGCATTGAAAGCATAGGAAAAGAGGCAGAACGTCCACAATGATGCACTTGGCCAAAAAGGGCGTATGCATTTTTTCCTGAATATATTCAGGAAAAAACGCATACGCCCTTTTTGGCCAACCAAGCAAACTTGCAAAGGAAATCTGCACTACAATGAAGTCTCACTTCCCCCCAGGTCAAAAGGGCCATCTGAAAAAAGTGTAAAATCCAGAAAGGCAGGACAGGCCATGGAGAACTGGGAGCCTTGTTATGCTGATGGGCGGGATGTAAATTGCCAACAGACACTCAGGAGAAGTGTATGGTGTTTCCTGAAACATCTAAAAAACAAAGCAACAGAGCCTAGGGCACTTCCACTTATGGTCCTATAGCTTAGGGAAATTAAAATCAAAAAGACACAGCCACCCCAAAGTTTGGGACGCCTCCGTTTACAAGAACGTCATTTACCGTACAAGTTCAATATCACAGAAAGTGAAAAATGGATAAAGAACTTGTGGTACTTACGTACAATGCAGTATCACTCAGCAATGAAATCTATGTCATCAGGCCCATAGCAGCATAATGAGTGGATTCAGGTACGATGATTCTAACTGAAATAAGTCACACAGAAAAAGAAACATCATAAGATATCAGTAATACACGGAATGTAAACTTGGCTACACAGGAACTGAATTATAGAACAGAACAGGGTCTCAAATTTAGAAAACCAACTTATGCTTGCTTAAGGGTAAAGGTGAGTTGGGGTGCTGCATAAAACCAGAGATTGAAATGAGCACAGATAAAGTTCCTTAAGTCAAATATGGAATAGACAAGAGCTACTCCTTGCTCAACGAAATGGACTCAACACCGCATATTAAACGCCTAAGAATGTACCTGACTAGTAAGTATCTTAAAACCTACGGATTGCTATGTCTCCGAAAGAGAATCAAGCATGTGTACAGGGGCATAAACGCAGCAGTGATAGGATTGGAGAGGTTCGTGAGCAAATGAAGACCCTTTGAAGTCATATTGCATGGTACCCATTCCACGGGGTTCAACTACCCAGGTTTTATGTATTCTTCCTTCAGCTAAAACATGCATGTGGAACCCAGAGTATGATCAACCATGTGATCGGGAGACGTGTTCAAATATGTCTCAGTTTTCGTACCATGGTACTCGGGTGCAACATTCCAGACGCTTTACTAACACTCTCCCGACTTGGAGAGTCAGTCCCTTTAACCTCCTGTTTGGCCCAGTTTGCAATTTCTGCGGAAGATGAACAGGAATAGCGAGAACCAATGAGAGACTAGCTGGAGGTGTCTGGACGGGCAAATTTCACTCTCATTTCCCACCAGGAAGAGGAATTAACCAAAGGCTCAGCGTGCCGTGCCGGAACCAGATTAGGGCCTGAAGCCATCCTGCGGTGTTGCGGCCAGCTCAAAAGAAAGCGAGTTGAAGAAAGGAGCTCAGGGGCACTGTAATTCACAAACATGCAGAGTTATAAATGACAGCTATCGTCCAAAAATAGACTGAAGTAAGGCTGCCAAGAGGACTTGAAAGCGGGGCAGAATTGCAGGAAACCGATTTCAGGAGGTAGACTGGAATTGCATTGAAAGCATAGGAAAAGAGGCAGAACGTCCACAATGATGCACTTGGCCAAAAAGGGCGTATGCGTTTTTTCCTGAATATATTCAGGAAAAAACGCATACGCCCTTTTTGGCCAACCAAGCAAGCTTGCAAAGGAAATCTGCACTACAATGAAGTCTCACTTCCCCCCGGTCAAAAGGGCCATCTGAAAAAAGTGTAAAATCCAGAAAGGCAGGACAGGCCATGGAGAACTGGGAGCCTTGTTATGCTGATGGGCGGGATGTAAATTGCCAACAACCACTCGGGAGAAGTGTATGGTGTTTCCTGAAACATCTAAAAAACAAAACAACAGAACCTAGGGCACTTCCACTTATGGTCCTATAGCTTAGGGAAATTAAAATCAAAAAGACACAGCCACCCCAAAGTTTGGAACGGCTCTGTTTACAAGAACATCGTTTACAGTACAAGTTCAACATCGCAGAAAGTAAAAAATGGATAAAGAAGTTGTGGTATTTACTTACAAAGCAATATCACTCAGCAATGAAATCTGTGTCATCAGGCCCTTAGCAGCACAATGAGTGGATTCAGGTATGATGATTCTAACTGAAATAAGTCACACAGAAAAAGAAACATCATAAGATATCAGTAATACACGGAATGTAAACTTGGCTACACAGGAACTGAATTACAGAACAGAACAGGGTCTCAAATTTAGAAAACCAACTTATGCTTGCTTAAGGGTAAAGGTGAGTTGGTGTGCTGCATAAAACCAGAGATTGAAATGAGCACAGATAAAGTTCCTTAAGCCAAATATGGAATAGACAAGAGCTACTCCTTGCTCAACGAAATGGACTCAATACCGCATATTAAACGCCTAAGAATGTACCTGACTAGTAAGTATCGTAAAACCTATGGATTGCTATGTCTCCAAAAGAAAATCAAGCGTGTGTACAGGGGCATAAACGCAGCAGTGATAGGATTGGAGAGGTTCGGTGAGCAAATGAAGACCCTTTGAAGTCATATTGCATGGTACCCATTAGACGGGTCTCAACTCTCCAGGTTTAAGGTATTCTTCCTTCAGCTAATACATGCATGTGGAACCTAGAGTGTGATCAACCATGTGATCGGGAGACGTGTTCAAATATGTCTCAGTTTTCGTACCCTGGTACTCGGGTGCAACATTCCAGACGCCTTACTAACACTCTCCCGACTTGGAGAGTCAGTCCCTTTAACCTCCTGTTTAGCCCAGTTTGCAATTTCTGCGGAAGATGAACAGGAATAGTGAGAACCAATGAGAGACTAGCTGGAAGTGTCTGGACGGGCAAATTTAACTCTCATTTCCCACCAGGAAGAGGAATTAACCAAAGGCTCAGCGTGCCGTGCCGGAACCAGATTGGGGCCTGAAGCCATCCTGCGGTGTTGCGGCCAGCTCACAAGAAAGCGAGTTGAAGAAAGGAGCTCAGGGGCACTGTAATTCACAAACCTGCAGAGTTATAAATGTCAGCTATCGTCCAAAAATAGACTGAAGTAAGGCTGCCAAGAGGACTTGAAAGCGGGGCAGAATTGCAGGAAACCGATTTCAGGAGGTAGACTGGAATTGCATTGAAAGCATAGGAAAAGAGGCAGAACGTCCACAATGATGCACTTGGCCAAAAAGGGCGTATGCGTTTTTTCCTGAATATATTCAGGAAAAAACGCATACGCCCTTTTTGGCCAACCAAGCAAACTTGCAAAGGAAATCTGCACTACAATGAAGTCTCACTTCCCCCCCGGTCAAAAGGGCCATCTGAAAAAAGTGTAAAATCCAGAAAGGCAGGACAGGCCATGGAGAACTGGGAGCCTTGTTATGCTGATGGGCGGGATGGAAATTGCCAACAGACACTCAGGAGAAGTGTATGGTGTTTCCTGAAACATCTAAAAAACAAAGCAACAGAGCCTAGGGCACTTCCACTTATGGTCCTATAGCTTAGGGAAATTAAATTCAAAAAGACACAGCCACCCCAAAGTTTGGGACGCCTCCGTTTACAAGAACGTCATTTACCATACAAGTTCAATATCACAGAAAGTGAAAAATGGATAAAGAACTTGTGGTACTTACGTACAATGCAGTATCACTCAGCAATGAAATCTATGTCATCAGGCCCATAGCAGCATAATGAGTGGATTCAGGTACGATGATTCTAACTGAAATAAGTCACACAGAAAAAGAAACATCATAAGATATCACTAATACACGGAATGTAAACTTGGCTACACAGGAACTGAATTACAGAACAGAACAGGGTCTCAAATTTAGAAAACCAACTTATGCTTGCTTAAGGGTAAAGGTGAGTTGGGTTGCTGCATGAAACCAGAGATTGAAATGAGCACAGATAAAGTTCCTTAAGCCAAATATGGAATAGACAAGAGCTACTCCTTGCTCAACGAAATGGACTCAACACCGCATATTAAACGCCTAAGAATGTACCTGACTAGTAAGTATCTTAAAACCTATGGATTGCTATGTCTCCGAAAGAGAATCAAGCATGTGTACAGGGGCATAAACACAGCAGTGATAGGATTGGAGAGGTTCGGTGAGCAAATGAAGACCCTTTGAAGTCATATTGCATGGTACCCATTCCACGGGTTTCAACTACCCAGGTTTAAGGTATTCTTCCTTCAGCTAAAACATGCATGTGGAACCTAGATTATGATCAACCATGTGATCGGGAGACGTGTTCAAATATGTCTCAGTTTTCATACCCTGGTACTCGGGTGCAACATTCCAGACGCTTTACTAACACTCTCCCGACTTGGAGAGTCAGTCCCTTTAACCTCCTGTTTGGCCCAGTTTGCAATTTCTGCGGAAGATGAACAGGAATAGCGAGAACCAATGAGAGGCTAGCTGGAGGTGTCTGGACGGGCAAATTTAACTCTCATTTCCCACCAGGAAGAGGAAATAACCAAAGGCTCAGCGTGCCGTACCGGAACCAGATTAGGGCCTGAAGCCATCCTGCGGTGTTGCGGCCAGGTCACAAGAAAGCGAGTTGAAGAAAGGAGCTCAGGGGCACTGTAATTCACAAACCTGCAGAGTTATAAATGACAGCTATCGTCCAAAAATAGACTGAAGTAAGGCTGCCAAGAGGACTTGAAAGCGGGGCAGAATTGCAGGAAACCGATTTCAGGAGGTAGACTGGAATTGCATTGAAAGCATAGGAAAAGAGGCAGAACGTCCACAATGATGCACTTGGCCAAAAAGGGCATATGCGTTTTTTCCTGAATATATTCAGGAAAAAACGCATATGCCCTTTTTGGCCAACCAAGCAAACTTTCAAAGGAAATCAGCACTACAATGAAGTCTCACTTCCCCACAGTCAAAAGGGCCATCTGAAAAAAGTGTAAAATCCAGAAAGGCAGGACAGGCCATGGAGAACTGGGAGCCTTGTTATGCAGATGGGCGGGATGTAAATTGCCAACAGACACTCAGGAGAAGTGTATGGTGTTTCCTGAAACATCTAAAAAACAAAGCAACAGAGCCTAGGGCACTTCCATTTATGGTCCTATAGCTTAGGGAAATTAAAATCAAAAAGACACAGCCACCCCAAAGTTTGGAACGGCTCTGTTTACAAGAACCTCGTTTACAGTACAAGTTCAACATCGCAGAAAGTGAAAAATGGATAAATAAGTTGTGGTATTCACTTACAAAGCAATATCACTCAGCAATGAAATCTATGTCATCAGGCCCTTAGCAGCACAATGAGTGGATTCAGGTATGATGATTCTAACTGAAATAAGTCACACAGAAAAAGAAACATCATAAGGTATCAGTAATACACGGAATGGAAACTTGGTTACACAGGAACTGAATTACAGAACAGAACAGGGTCTCAAATTTAGAAAACCAACTTATGCTTGCTTAAGGGGAAAGGTGAGTTGGGGTGCTGCATGAAACCAGAGATTGAAATGAGCACAGATAAAGTTCCTTAAGCCAAATATGGAATAGACAAGAGCTACTCCTTGCTCAACGAAATGGACTCAACACCCCATATTAAACGCCTAAGAATGTACCTGACTAGTAAGTATCTTAAAACCTATGGATTGCTATGTCTCCGAAAGAGAATCAAGCATGTGTACAGGGGCATAAACACAGCAGTGATAGGATTGGAGAGGTTCGGTGAGCAAATGAAGACCCTTTGAAGTCATATTGCATGGTACCCATTCCACGGGTTTCAACTACCCAGGTTTAAGGTATTCTTCCTTCAGCTAAAACATGCATGTGGAACCTAGAGTATGATCAACCATGTGACTGGGAGACGTGTTTAAATATGTCTCAGTTTTCCTCCCCTGCTTCTCGGGTCCAACATTCCAGACGCTTTACTAACACTCTCCCGACTTGGAGAGTCAGTCCCTTTAACCTCCTGTTTGGCCCAGTTTGCAATTTCTGCGGAAGATGAACAGGAATAGCGAGAACCAATGAGAGACTAGCTGGAGGTGTCTGGACGGGCAAATTTAACTCTCTTTTCCCACCAGGAAGAGGAATTAACCAAAGGCTCAGCGTGCCGTGCCGGAACCAGATTAGGGCCTGAAGCCATCCTGCGGTGTTGCGGCCAGCTCACAAGAAAGCGAGTTGAAGAAAGGAGCTCAGGGGCACTGTAATTCACAAACCTGCAGAGTTATAAATGACAGCTATCGTCCAAAAATAGACTGAAGTAAGGCTGCCAAGAGGACTTGAAAGCGGGGCAGAATTGCAGGAAACCGATTTCAGGAGGTAGACTGGAATTGCATTGAAAGCATAGGAAAAGAGACAGAACGTCCACAATGATGCACTTGGCCAAAAAGGGCGTATGCGTTTTTTCCTGAATATATTCAGGAAAAAACGCATACGCCCTTTTTGGCCAACCAAGCAAGCTTGCAAAGGAAATCTGCACTACAATGAAGTCTCACTTCCCCCCGGTCAAAAGGGCCATCTGAAAAAAGTGTAAAATCCAGAAAGGCAGGACAGGCCATGGAGAACTGGGAGCCTTGTTATGCAGATGGGCGGGATGTAAATTGCCAACAGACACTCAGGAGAAGTGTATGGTGTTTCCTGAAACATCTAAAAAACAAAGCAACAGAGCCTAGGGCACTTCCATTTATGGTCCTATAGCTTAGGGAAATTAAAATCAAAAAGACACAGCCACCCCAAAGTTTGGAACGGCTCTGTTTACAAGAACCTCGTTTACAGTACAAGTTCAACATCGCAGAAAGTGAAAAATGGATAAAGAAGTTGTGGTATTTACTTACAAAGCAATATCACTCAGCAATGAAATCTGTGTCATCAGACACTTAGCAGCACAATGAGTGGATTCAGGTATGATGATTCTAACTGAAATAAGTCACACAGAAAAAGAAACATCATAAGATATCAGTAATACACGGAATGTAAACTTGGCTACACAGGAACTGAATTACAGAACAGAACAGGGTCTCAAATTTAGAAAACCAACTTATGCTTGCTTAAGAGTAAAGGTGAGTTGGGGTGCTGCATAAAACCAGAGATTGAAATGAGCACAGATAAAGTTCCTTAAGTCAAATATGGAATAGACAAGAGCTACTCCTTGCTCAACGAAATGGACTCAACACCGCATATTAAACGCCTAAGAATGTACCTGACTAGTAAGTATCTTAAAACCTATGGATTGCTATGTCTCCGAAAGAGAATCAAGCGTGTGTACAGGGGCATAAACGCAGCAGTGATAGGATTGGAGAGGTTCGTGAGCAAATGAAGACCCTTTGAACTCATATTGCATGGTACCCATTCCACGGGTTTCAACTACCCAGGTTTAAGGTATTCTTCCTTCAGCTAAAACATGCATGTGGAACCTAGAGTATGATCAACCATGTGATCGGGAGACGTGTTCAAATATGTCTCAGTATTCGTACCCTGGTACTCGGGTGCAACATTCCAGACGCTTTACTAACACTCTCCCCACTTGGAGAGTCAGTCCCTTTAACCTCCTGTTTGGCCCAGTTTGCAATTTCTGTGGAAGATGAACAGGAATAGCGAGAACCAATGAGAGACTAGCTGGAGGTGTCTGGATGGGCAAATTTAACTCTCATTTCCCACCAGGAAGAGGAATTAACCAAAGGCTCAGCGTGCCGTGCCAGAACAAGATTAGGGCCTGAAGCCATCCTGCGGTGTTGCGGCCAGGTCACAAGAAAGCGAGTTGAAGAAAGGAGCTCAGGGGCACTGTAATTCACAAACCTGCAGAGTTATAAATGACAGCTATCGTCCAAAAATATACTGAAGTAAGGCTGCCAAGAGGACTTGAAAGCGGGGCAGAATTGCAGGAAACCGATTTCAGGAGGTAGACTGGAATTGCATTGAAAGCATAGGAAAAGAGGCAGAACGTCCACAATGATGCACTTGGCCAAAAAGGGCGTATGCATTTTTTCCTGAATATATTCAGGAAAAAACGCATACGCCCTTTTTGGCCAACCAAGCAAACTTGCAAAGGAAATCTGCACTACAATGAAGTCTCACTTCCCCCCAGGTCAAAAGGGCCATCTGAAAAAAGTGTAAAATCCAGAAAGGCAGGACAGGCCATGGAGAACTGGGAGCCTTGTTATGCTGATGGGCGGGATGTAAATTGCCAACAGACACTCAGGAGAAGTGTATGGTGTTTCCTGAAACATCTAAAAAACAAAGCAACAGAGCCTAGGGCACTTCCACTTATGGTCCTATAGCTTAGGGAAATTAAAATCAAAAAGACACAGCCACCCCAAAGTTTGGGACGCCTCCGTTTACAAGAACGTCATTTACCGTACAAGTTCAATATCACAGAAAGTGAAAAATGGATAAAGAACTTGTGGTACTTACGTACAATGCAGTATCACTCAGCAATGAAATCTATGTCATCAGGCCCATATCAGCATAATGAGTGGATTCAGGTACGATGATTCTAACTGAAATAAGTCACACAGAAAAAGAAACATCATAAGATATCAGTAATACACGGAATGTAAACTTGGCTACACAGGAACTGAATTATAGAACAGAACAGGGTCTCAAATTTAGAAAACCAACTTATGCTTGCTTAAGGGTAAAGGTGAGTTGGGGTGCTGCATAAAACCAGAGATTGAAATGAGCACAGATAAAGTTCCTTAAGTCAAATATGGAATAGACAAGAGCTACTCCTTGCTCAACGAAATGGACTCAACACCGCATATTAAACGCCTAAGAATGTACCTGACTAGTAAGTATCTTAAAACCTACGGATTGCTATGTCTCCGAAAGAGAATCAAGCATGTGTACAGGGGCATAAACGCAGCAGTGATAGGATTGGAGAGGTTCGTGAGCAAATGAAGACCCTTTGAAGGCATATTGCATGGTACCCATTCCACGGGGTTCAACTACCCAGGTTTTATGTATTCTTCCTTCAGCTAAAACATGCATGTGAAACCCAGAGTATGATCAACCATGTGATCGGGAGACGTGTTCAAATATGTCTCAGTTTTCGTACCATGGTACTCGGGTGCAACATTCCAGACGCTTTACTAACACTCTCCCGACTTGGAGAGTCAGTCCCTTTAACCTCCTGTTTGGCCCAGTTTGCAATTTCTGCGGAAGATGAACAGGAATAGCGAGAACCAATGAGAGACTAGCTGGAGGTGTCTGGACGGGCAAATTTCACTCTCATTTCCCACCAGGAAGAGGAATTAACCAAAGGCTCAGCGTGCCGTGCCGGAACCAGATTAGGGCCTGAAGCCATCCTGCGGTGTTGCGGCCAGCTCAAAAGAAAGCGAGTTGAAGAAAGGAGCTCAGGGGCACTGTAATTCACAAACATGCAGAGTTATAAATGACAGCTATCGTCCAAAAATAGACTGAAGTAAGGCTGCCAAGAGGACTTGAAAGCGGGGCAGAATTGCAGGAAACCGATTTCAGGAGGTAGACTGGAATTGCATTGAAAGCATAGGAAAAGAGGCAGAACGTCCACAATGATGCACTTGGCCAAAAAGGGCGTATGCGTTTTTTCCTGAATATATTCAGGAAAAAACGCATACGCCCTTTTTGGCCAACCAAGCAAGCTTGCAAAGGAAATCTGCACTACAATGAAGTCTCACTTCCCCCCGGTCAAAAGGGCCATCTGAAAAAAGTGTAAAATCCAGAAAGGCAGGACAGGCCATGGAGAACTGGGAGCCTTGTTATGCTGATGGGCGGGATGTAAATTGCCAACAACCACTCGGGAGAAGTGTATGGTGTTTCCTGAAACATCTAAAAAACAAAACAACAGAACCTAGGGCACTTCCACTTATGGTCCTATAGCTTAGGGAAATTAAAATCAAAAAGACACAGCCACCCCAAAGTTTGGAACGGCTCTGTTTACAAGAACCTCGTTTACAGTACAAGTTCAACATCGCAGAAAGTAAAAAATGGATAAAGAAGTTGTGGTATTTACTTACAAAGCAATATCACTCAGCAATGAAATCTGTGTCATCAGGCCCTTAGCAGCACAATGAGTGGATTCAGGTATGATGATTCTAACTGAAATAAGTCACACAGAAAAAGAAACATCATAAGATATCAGTAATACACGGAATGTAAACTTGGCTACACAGGAACTGAATTACAGAACAGAACAGGGTCTCAAATTTAGAAAACCAACTTATGCTTGCTTAAGGGTAAAGGTGAGTTGGGGTGCTGCATAAAACCAGAGATTGAAATGAGCACAGATAAAGTTCCTTAAGCCAAATATGGAATAGACAAGAGCTACTCCTTGCTCAACGAAATGGACTCAATACCGCATATTAAACGCCTAAGAATGTACCTGACTAGTAAGTATCGTAAAACCTATGGATTGCTATGTCTCCAAAAGAAAATCAAGCGTGTGTACAGGGGCATAAACGCAGCAGTGATAGGATTGGAGAGGTTCGGTGAGCAAATGAAGACCCTTTGAAGTCATATTGCATGGTACCCATTCCACGGGTCTCAACTCTCCAGGTTTAAGGTATTCTTCCTTCAGCTAATACATGCATGTGGAACCTAGAGTGTGATCAACCATGTGATCGGGAGACGTGTTCAAATATGTCTCAGTTTTCGTACCCTGGTACTCGGGTGCAACATTCCAGACGCCTTACTAACACTCTCCCCACTTGGAGAGTCAGTCCCTTTAACCTCCTGTTTAGCCCAGTTTGCAATTTCTGCGGAAGATGAACAGGAATAGTGAGAACCAATGAGAGACTAGCTGGAAGTGTCTGGACGGGCAAATTTAACTCTCATTTCCCACCAGGAAGAGGAATTAACCAAAGGCTCAGCGTGCCGTGCCGGAACCAGATTGGGGCCTGAAGCCATCCTGCGGTGTTGCGGCCAGCTCACAAGAAAGCGAGTTGAAGAAAGGAGCTCAGGGGCACTGTAATTCACAAACCTGCAGAGTTATAAATGTCAGCTATCATCCAAAAATAGACTGAAGTAAGGCTGCCAAGAGGACTTGAAAGCGGGGCAGAATTGCAGGAAACCGATTTCAGGAGGTAGACTGGAATTGCATTGAAAGCATAGGAAAAGAGGCAGAACGTCCACAATGATGCACTTGGCCAAAAAGGGCGTATGCGTTTTTTCCTGAATATATTCAGGAAAAAACGCATACGCCCTTTTTGGCCAACCAAGCAAGCTTGCAAAGGAAATCTGCACTACAATGAAGTCTCACTTCCCCCCGGTCAAAAGGGCCATCTGAAAAAAGTGTAAAATCCAGAAAGGCAGGACAGGCCATGGAGAACTGGGAGCCTTGTTATGCTGATGGGCGGGATGTAAATTGCCAACAACCACTCAGGAGAAGTGTATGGTGTTTCCTGAAACATCTAAAAAACAAAGCAACAGAGCCTAGGGCACTTCCACTTATGGTCCTATAGCTTAGGGAAATTAAAATCAAAAAGACACAGCCACCCCAAAGTTTGGAACGGCTCTGTTTACAAGAACCTCGTTTACAGTACAAGTTCAACATCGCAGAAAGTGAAAAATGGAGAAAGAAGTTGTGGTATTTACTTACAAAGCAATATCACTCAGCAATGAAATCTGTGTCATCAGGCCCTTAGCAGCACAATGAGTGGATTCAGGTATGATGATTCTAACTGAAATAAGTCACACAGAAAAAGAAACATCATAAGATATCAGTAATACACGGAATGTAAACTTGGCTACACAGGAACTGAATTACAGAACAGAACAGGGTCTCAAATTTAGAAAACCAACTTATGCTTGCTTAAGGGGAAAGGTGAGTTGGGGTGCTGCATAAAACCAGAGATTGAAATGAGCACAGATAAAGTTCCTTAAGCCAAATATGGAATAGACAAGAGCTACTCCTTGCTCAACGAAATGGACTCAACACCGCATATTAAACGCCTAAGAATGTACCTGACTAGTAAGTATCTTAAAACCTATAGATTGCTATGTCTCCGAAAGAGAATCAAGCATGTGTACAGGGGCATAAACGCAGCAGTGATAGGATTGGAGAGGTTCGGTGAGCAAATGAAGACCCTTTGAAGTCATATTGCATGTTACCCATTCCAAGGGTTTCAACTACCCAGGTTTTAGGTATTCTACCTTCAGCTAAAACATGCATGTGGAACCCAGAGTATGATCAACCATGTGATCGAGAGATGTGCTCAAATATGTCTCAGTTTTCGTACCCTGGTACTCAGGTGCAACATTCCAGACGCTTTACTAACACTCTCCCGACTTGGAGAGTCAGTCCCTTTAACCTCCTGTTTGGCCCAGTTTGCAATTTCTGCGGAAGATGAACAGGAATAGCGAGAACCAATGAGAGACTAGCTGGAGGTGTCTGGACGGGGAAATTTAACTCTCATTTCCCACCAGGAAGAGGAATTAACCAAAGGCTCAGCGTGCCGTACAGGAACCAGATTAGGGCCTGAAGCCATCCTGCGGTGTTGCGGCCAGCTCACAAGAAAGCGAGTAGAAGAAAGGAGCTCAGGGGCACTGTAATTCACAAACCTGCAGAGTTATAAATGACAGCTATCGTCCAAAAATATACTGAAGTAAGGCTGCCAAGAGGACTTGAAAGCGGGGCAGAATTGCACGAAACCGATTTCAGGAGGTAGACTGGAATTGCATTGAAAGCATAGGAAAAGAGGCAGAACGTCCACAATGATGCACTTGGCCAAAAAGGGCGTATGCGTTTTTTCCTGAATATATTCAGGAAAAAACGCATACGCCCTTTTTGGCCAACCAAGCAAGCTTGCAAAGGAAATCTGCACTACAATGAAGTCTCACTTCCCCCCGGTCAAAAGGGCCATCTGAAAAAAGTGTAAAATCCAGAAAGGCAGGACAGGCCATGGAGAACTGGGAGCCTTGTTATGCTGATGGGCGGGATGTAAATTGCCAACAACCACTCAGGAGAAGTGTATGGTGTTTCCTGAAACATCTAAAAAACAAAGCAACAGAGCCTAGGGCACTTCCACTTATGGTCCTATAGTTTAGGGAAATTAAAATCAAAAAGACACAGCCACCCCAAAGTTTGGAACGGCTCTGTTTACAAGAACCTCGTTTACAGTACAAGTTCAACATCGCAGAAAGTGAAAAATGGATAAAGAAATTGTGGTATTTACTTACAAAGCAATATCACTCAGCAATGAAATCTGTGTCATCAGGCCCTTAGCAGCACAATGAGTGGATTCAGGTATGATGATTCTAACTGAAATAAGTCACACAGAAAAAGAAACATCATAAGATATCAGTAATACACGGAATGGAAACTTGGCTACACAGGAACTGAATTACAGAACAGAACAGGGTCTCAAATTTACAAAACCAACTTATGCTTGCTTAAGGGGAAAGGTCAGTTGGGGTGCTGCATAAAACCAGAGATTGAAATGAGCACAGATAAAGTTCCTTAAGCCAAATATGGAATAGACAAGAGCTACTCCTTGCTCAACGAAATGGACTCAACACCGCATATTAAACGCCTAAGAATGTACCTGACTAGTAAGTATCTTAAAACCTATAGATTGCTATGTCTCCGAAAGAGAATCAAGCATGTGTACAGGGGCATAAACGCAGCAGTGATAGGATTGGAGAGGTTCGGTGAGCAAATGAAGACCCTTGGAAGTCATATTGCATGGTACCCATTCCACGGGTTTCAACTACCCAGGTTTTAGGTATTCTTCCTTCAGCTAAAACATGCATGTGGAACCCAGAGTATGATCAACCATGTGATCGGGAGACGTGTTCAAATATGTCTCAGTTTTCCTCCCCTGGTACTCGGGTGCAACATTCCAGACGCTTTACTAACACTCTCCCCACTTGGAGAGTCAGCGCCTTTAACCTCCTGTTTGGCTCAGTTTGCAATTTCTGCGGAAGATGAACAGGAATAGCGAGAACCAATGAGAGGCTAGCTGGAGGTGTCTGGACGGGCAAATTTAACTCTCATTTCCCACCAGGAAGAGGAATTAACCAAACGCTCAGCGTGCCATGCTGGAACCAGATTAGGGCCTGAAGCCATCCTGCGGTGTTGCGGCCAGCTCAAAAGAAAGCGATTTGAGGAAAGGAGCTCAGGGGCACTGTAATTCACAAACCTGCAGAGTTATAAATGACAGCTATCGTCCAAAAATAGACTGAAGTAAGGCTGCCAAGAGGACTTGAAAGTGGGGCAGAATTGCAGGAAACCGATTTCAGTTGGTAGTCTGGAATTGCATTGAAAGCATAGGAAAAGAGGCAGAACGTCCACAATGATGCACTTGGCCAAAAAGGGCGTATGCGTTTTTTCCTGAATATATTCAGGAAAAACCGCATACGCCCTTTTTGGCCAACCAAGCAAGCTTGCAAAGGAAATCTGCACTACAATGAAGTCTCACTTCCCCCCAGTCAAAAGGGCCATCTTAAAAAAGTGTAAAATCCATAAAGGCACGACAGGCCATGGAGAACTGGGAGCCTTTTTATGCTGATGGGCGGGATGTAAATTGCCAACAGACACTCGGGAGAAGTGTATGGTGTTTCCTGAAACATCTAAAAAACAAAGCAACAGAACCTAGGGCACTTCCACTTATGGTCCTATAGCTTAGGGAAATTAAAATCAAAAAGACACAGCCACCCCAAAGTTTGGAACGGCTCTGTTTACAAGAACCTCGTTTACAGTACATGTTCAACATTGCAGAAAGTGAAAAATGGATAAAGAAGTTGTGGTATTTACTTACAGAGCAATATCACTCAGCAATGAATTCTGTGTCATCAGGCCCTTAGCAGCACAATGAGTGGATTCAGGTATGATGATTCTAACTGAAATAAGTCACACAGAAAAAGAAACATCATAAGATATCAGTAATACACGGAATGGAAACTTGGCTACACAGGAACTGAATTACAGAACAGAACAGGGTCTCAAATTTAGAAAACCAACTTATGCTTGCTTAAGGGGAAAGGTGAGTTGGGGTGCTGCATAAAACCAGAGATTGAAATGAGCACAGATAAAGTTCCTTAAGTCAAATATGGAATAGACAAGAGCTACTCCTTGCTCAACGAAATGGACTCAACACCGCATATTAAACGCCTAAGAATGTACCTGACTAGTAAGTATCTTAAAACCTATAGATTGCTATGTCTCCGAAAGAGAATCAAGCATGTGTACAGGGGCATAAACGCAGCAGTGATAGGATTGGAGAGGTTCGGTGAGCAAATGAAGACCCTTTGAAGTCATATTGCATGTTACCCATTCCAAGGGTTTCAACTACCCAGGTTTTAGGTATTCTTCCTTCAGCTAAAACATGCATGTGGAACCCAGAGTATGATCAACCATGTGATCGGGAGATGTGCTCAAATATGTCTCAGTTTTCGTACCCTGGTACTCAGGTTCAACATTCCAGACGCTTTACTAACACTCTCCCGACTTGGAGAGTCAGTCCCTTTAACCTCCTGTTTGGCCCAGTTTGCAATTTCTGCGGAAGATGAACAGGAATAGCGAGAACCAATGAGAGGCTAGCTGGAGGTGTCTGGACGGGCAAATTTAACTCTCATTTCCCACCAGGAAGAGGAATTAACCAAAGGCTCAGCGTGCCGTACCGGAACCAGATTAGGGCCTGAAGCCATCCTGCGGTGTTGCGGCCAGCTCAAAAGAAAGCGAGTTGAGGAAAGGAGATCAGGGGCACTGTAATTCACAAACCTGCAGAGTTATAAATGACAGCTATCGTCCAAAAATAGACTGAAGTAAGGCTGCCAAGAGGACTTGAAAGCGGGGCAGAATTGCAGGAAACCGATTTCAGTTGGTCGTCTGGAATTGCATTGAAAGCATAGGAAAAGAGGCAGAACGTCCACAATGATGCACTTGGCCAAAAAGGGCGTATGCGTTTTTTCCTGAATATATTCAGGAAAAACCGCATACGCCCTTTTTGGCCAACCAAGCAAGCTTGCAAAGGAAATCTGCACTACAATGAAGTCTCACTTCCCCCCAGTCAAAAGGGCCATCTTAAAAAAGTGTAAAATCCAGAAAGGCAGGACAGGCCATGGAGAACTGGGAGCCTTGTTATGCTGATGGGCGGGATGTAAATTGCCAACAACCACTCAGGAGAAGTGTATGGTGTTTCCTGAAACATCTAAAAAACAAAGCAACAGAACCTAGGGCACTTCCACTTATGGTCCTATAGCTTAGGGAAATTAAAATCAAAAAGACACAGCCACCCCAAAGTTTGGAACGGCTCTGTTTACAAGAACCTCGTTTACAGTACAAGTTCAACATCGCAGAAAGTGAAAAATGGATAAAGAAGTTGTGGTATTTACTTACAGAGCAATATCACTCAGCAATGAATTCTGTGTCATCAGGCCCTGAGCAGCACAATGAGTGGATTCAGGTATGATGATTCTAACTGAAATAAGTCACACAGAAAAAGAAACATCATAAGATATCAGTAATACACGGAATGGAAACTTGGCTACACAGGAACTGAATTACAGAACAGAACAGGGTCTCAAATTTAGAAAACCAACTTATGCTTGCTTAAGGGGAAAGGTGAGTTGGGGTGCTGCATAAAACCAGAGATTGAAATGAGCACAGATAAAGTTCCTTAAGTCAAATATGGAATAGACAAGAGCTACTCCTTGCTCAACGAAATGGACTCAACACCGCATATTAAACGCCTAAGAATGTACCTGACTAGTAAGTATTGTAAAACCTATGGATTGCTATGTCTCCAAAAGAGAATCAAGCGTGTGTACAGGGGCATAAACGCAGCAGTGATAGGATTGGAGAGGTTCGGTGAGCAAATGAAGACCCTCTGAAGTCATATTGCATGGTACCCATTACACGGGTCTCAAATCTCCAGGTTTAAGGTATTCTTCCTTCAGCTAAAACATGTATCTGGAACCCAGAGTATGATCAACCGTGTGAACGGGAGACGTGTTCAAATATGTCTAAGTTTTCCTCCCCTGGTACTCGGGTGCAAAATTCCAGATGCTTTACTAACACTCTCCCTACTTGGAGAGTCAGTGCCTTTAACCTCCTGTTTGCCCCAGTTTGCAATTTCTGCGGAAGATGAACAGGAATAGCGAGAACCAATGAGAGACTACCTGGAGGTGTCTGAACGGGCAAATTTAACTCTCATTTCCCACCAGGAAGAGGAATTAACCAAAGGCTCAGCGTGCCATGCCGGAACCACATTACGGCCTGAAGCCATCCTGCGGTGTTGCGGCCAGCTCACAAGAAAGCGAGTTGAAGAAAGGAGCTCAGGGGCACTGTAATTCACAAACCTGCAGAGTTATAAATGACAGCTATCGTCCAAAAATATACTGAAGTAAGGCTGCCAAGAGGACTTGAAAGCGGGGCAGAATTGCAGGAAACCGATTTCAGGAGGTAGACAGGAATTGCATTTCAAGCATAGGAAAAGAGACAGAACGTCCTCAGTGATGCACTTGGCCAAAAAGGGCGTATGCGTTTTTTCCTGAATATATTCAGGAAAAACCGCATACGCCCTTTTTGGCCAACCAAGCAAGCTTGCAAAGGAAATCTGCACTACAATGAAGTCTCACTTCCCCCCGGTCAAAAGGGCCATCTGAAAAAAGTGTAAAATCCAGAAAGGCAGGACAGGACGTGGAGAACTGGTAGCCTTGTTATGCTGATGGGCGGGATGTAAATTGCCAACAGCCACTCCGGAGAAGTGTATGGTGTTTCCTGAAACATCTAAAAAACAAAGCAACAGAGCCTAGTGCACTTCCACTTATGGTCCTATAGCTTAGGGAAATTAAAATCAAAAAGACACAGCCACCCCAAAGTTTGGGACGCCTCTGTTTACAAGAACCTCGTTTACCGTACAAGTTCAATATCACAGAAAGTGAAAAATGGATAAAGAACTTGTGGTACTCATGTACAATGCAATATCACTCAGCAATGAAATCTATGTCACCACGCCCATAGCAGCATAATGAGTGGATTCGGGTATGGTGATTCTAACTGAAATAAGTCACACAGAAAAAGAAACATCAAAAAATATCACTAATACATGGTATTTAAACTTGGCTACAGAGGAACTGAATTACAAAACAGAACAGGGTCTCAAATTTAGAAAACCAACTTATGCTTGCTTAAGTGGAAAGGTGAGTTGGGGTGCTGCATAAAACCAGAGATTGAAATGAGCACAGATAAAGTTCCTTAAGCCAAATATGGAATAGACAAGAGCTACTCCTTGCTCAACGAAATGGACTCCAAACCCCATATTAAACGCCTAAGAATATACCTGACTAGTAAGTATCTTAAAACCTATGGATTTCTATGTCTCCAAAAGAGAATCAAGCGTGTGTACAAGGGTCATAAACGCAGCAGTGATAGGATTGGAGAGATTCGGTGAGCAAATGAAGACCCTTTGAAGTCATATTGCATGGTACCCATTCCACGGGTCTCAACTCTCCAGGTTTAAGGTATTCTTTCTTCAGCTAAAACATGCATGTGGAACCCAGAGTATGATCAACCATGTGATCGGGAGACGTGTTCAAATATGTCTCAGTTTTCGTCCCCTGGTCCTTCGGTGCAACATTCCAGACGCTTTACTAACACTCTCCCCACTTGGAGAGTCAGTGCCTTTAACCTCCTGTTTGTCCCAGTTTGCAATTTCTGCGGAAGATGTACAGGAATAGGGAGAACCAATGAGAGACAAGCGGGAGGTGTCTGGACGGGCAAATTTAACTCTCATTTCCCACCAGGATGAGGAATTAACCAAAGGCTCAGCGTGCCGTGCCGGAACCAGATTAGGGCCTGAAGCCATCCTGCGGTGTTGCGGCCAGCTCAAAAGAAAGCGAGTTGAAGAAAGGAGCTCAGGGGCACTGTAATTCACAAACCTGCAGAGTTATAAATGACAGCTATCGTCCAAAAATAGACTGAAGTAAGGCTGCCAAGAGGACTTGAAAGCGGGGCAGTATTGCAGGAAACCGATTTCAGGAGGTAGACAGGAATTGCATTTCAAGCATAGGAAAAGAGGCAGAACGTCCACAATGATGCACTTGGCCAAAAAGGGCGTATGCGTTTTTTCCTGAATATATTCAGTAAAAAACGCATACGCCCTTTTTGGCCAACCAAGCAAGCTTGCAAAGGAAATCTGCACTACAATGAAGTCTCACTTCCCCCCGGTCAAAAGGGCCATCTGAAAAAAGTGTAAAATCCAGAAAGGCAGGACAGGCCATGGAGAACTGGGAGCCTTGTTATGCTGATGGGCGGGATGTAAATTGCCAACAGACACTCGGGAGAAGTGTATGGTGTTTCCTGAAACATCTAAAAAACAAAGCAACAGAGCCTAGGGCACTTCCACTTATGGTCCTATAGCTTAGGGAAATTAAAATCAAAAAGACACAGCCACCCCAAAGTTTGGGACGCCTCTGTTTACAAGAACCTCATTTACCGTACAAGTTCAATATCACAGAAAGTGAAAAATGGATAAAGAAATTGTGGTACTTACGTACAATGCAGTATCACTCAACAATGAAATCTATGTCATCAGGCCCGTAGCAGCATAATGAGTGGATTCAGGTACGATGATTCTAACTGAAATAAGTCACACAGAAAAAGAAACATCAAAAGATATCACTAATATACGGAATGTAAACTTGGCTACACAGGAACTGAATTCCAAAACAGAACAGGGTCTCAAATTTAGAAAACCAACTTATGCTTGCTTAAGGGGAAAGGTGAGCTGGGGTGCTGCATAAAACCAGAGATTGAAATGAGCACAGATAAAGTTCCTTAAGCCAAATATGGAACAGACAAGAGCTACTCCTTGCTCAACGAAATGGACTCAACACCCCATATTAAACGCCTAAGAATGTACCTGACTAGTAAGTATCTTAAAACCTAGGGATTGCTATGTCTCCAAAAGAGAATCAAGCGTGTGTACTGGGGCATAAATGCAGCAGTGATAGGATTGGAGAGGTTCGGTGAGCAAATGAAGACCCTTTGAAGTCATATTGCATGGTACCCATTCCACGGGTCTCAACTCTCCAGGTTTAAGGTATTCTTCCTTCAGCTAAAACATGCATGTGGAACCCAGAGTATGATCAACCGTGTGATCGGGAGACGTGTTCAAATATGTCTCAGTTTTCATACCCTGGTACTCGGGTGCAACATTCCAGACGCTTTACTAACACTCTCCCTACTTGGAGAGTCAGCGCCTTTAACCTCCTGTTTGGCCCAGTTTGCAATTTCTGCGGAAGATGAACAGGAATAGCGAGAACCAATGAGAGACTAGCTGGAGGTGTCTGGACGGGCAAATTTAACTCTCA